>NC_041224.1:138599227-138603568 GCF_002837175.3 Physeter macrocephalus
ATTAGGTCCCATTTGTTTATTTTTGTTTTTATTTCCATTTCTCTAGGAGGTGGGTCAAACAGGATCTTGCTGTGATTTATGTCATAGAGTGTTCTGCCTATGTTTTCCTCTAAGAGTTTGATAGTGTCTGGCCTTACATTTAGGTCTTTAACCCATTCTGAGTTTATTTTTATGTATGGTGTTAGGGAGTGTTCTAATTTCATACTTTTACACGTACCTGTCCAGTTTTCCCAGCACCACTTATTGAAGAGGCTATCTTTTCTCCACTGTATATTCCTGCCTCCTTTATCAAAGATAAGGTGACCATATGTGTGTGGGTTTATCTCTGGGCTTTTTTTGCCTTTATTTCTATTGCCTTGGGAAAGTGACCTAAGAAAACATTGGTACAATTTATGTCAGAGAACGTTTTGCCTATGTTCTCTTTTAGGAGTTTTATGCTGTCATGTCTTACAGTTAAGTCTTTAAGCCATTTGAGTTTATTTTTGTGTATGATGGGAGGATGTGTTCTTTTTTTTTTTAATATTTATTTGGCTGCACTGGGTGTTAGTTTCAGCATGCAAGATCTTCAGTTGCTGCATGTGAACGCTTAGTTGCATGTGAGATCTAGTTCCCTGGCCAGGGATCAAATCCGGGCACCCTGCATTGGGAGCATGGAGTCTTAGCCACTGGACCACAATGGAAGTCCCAGGGGTGTGTTCTAACTTCTTTAATTTACATGCAGCTGTTCAGCTTTCCCAACACCACTTGCTGAAGAGACCGTCTTTTCTGCTTTGTATATCCCTGCCTTATTTGTAAAAGATTAATTGACATAGGTGTGTGGGTTTATTTCTGGGCTCTCTATTCTGTTCTACTGAGCCGTGTCTGTTTTTGTACCAATGCCATGCTGTTTTGATTACTGCAGCTTTGTTGTATTGTCTGAAGTCTGGGAGGGTTTTGCCTCTGGCTTTGTTCGTTTTCCTCAGGATTTCTTTGGCAATTTGGGGTCTTTTATGGTTCCACATAAATGTTAGGATTATTTGTTCTAATTCTGTTAAAATGTCATAGGTAATTTGATAGGGATCGAATTAAATCTGTAGACTGCTTTGAGTAGTATAACCAGTGAAAATCTTGAACATAGTTGACACCACTGTAGTATTCCAATTGGTGGGAAAAACACTTTTTCTTTTGAAGGATTGTACAGATATGAAAAAAAATCTGCTTTGGGCTGAAGTATGAGACATGGAATCTAAGTTGAGAAGTATAATTTGGAATTATCTGAGCATTTAAAAAATGTCTTCTGAATTCAAGAGAATACAATTAATAAATAGTAAAATTAATTAATCTAATTAATTAGATTTTTTTTGTTACTTACCACCATCTTTATCAGTAAGTAAGAAACAAAGATGGTTGACTTTTTTTTTTTTTGCGGTACGCGGGCCTCTCACTGTTGTGGCCTCTCCCATTGTGGAGCACAGGCTTCGGACACGCAGGCCCAATGGCCATGGCTCATGGGACCAGCCACTCCGCAGCAGGTGGGATCTTCCCAGACCGGCACACGAACCCGCGTCCCCTGCATTGGCAGGTGGACTCTCAACCACTTCGCCACCAGGGAAGCCTGATGGTTGACTTTTTAGATGGTTGGGTAAGCCCTAAGAATTTTAGCAAATAATAAATGAAAGAAAGGTGTGCACTCATTCCCTCTTGTGAAAGCACTGCAATCACAACTAACTGCTGAGCAATCATTGACTGGAAGACACTGGAACTCACCAAAATGATACCCCACATCCAAAGACAAAGGAAAAGCCCAATGAGACGGTAGGAAGGGCTCAATCACAATAAAATGAAATCCCATAACCAGTGGGTGGGTGACTCACAAACTGGAGAACAGTTACACCACAGAAGTCCACCCACTGGAGTGAAGGCTCTGAGTCCCACATCAGGCTTCCAAACCTGAGGGTCCAGCAACAGGAGGAGGAATTCCCAGAAAATCAGACTTTGAAGGCTAGCAGGATTTGACTGCAGGGCTTTGACAGGACTGGGGGAAACAGAGACTCCATTCTTGGAGGGCACACACAAAGTAGTGTGCACATCGGGACCCAGGGGAAGGAGCAGTGACCCCATAGGAGACTGAACCAGACCTACTTGCTAGTGTTGGAGGGTCTCCTGCAGAGGTGGGGTTGGGGGGCCTGTGGCTCACCGCGGGGACAAAGACACTGGCAGCAGAAGTTCCGGGAAGTACTCCTTGGCATGAGCCCTCCCAGAGTCCGCCATTAGCTCCACCAAAGAGCCAGTAGCCTCCAGTGCTGGGTCGCCTCAGGCCAAACAACCAACAGGGAGGGAACTCAGCCTCACCCATCAGCAGACAAGTGGATTAAAGTTTTACTGAGCTCTGCCCAACAGAACAACACTCAGCTCTACCCACCACCAGTCCCTCCCATCAGGAAGCTTGCACAAGCCCTTAGATAGCATCTTGCACCAGAGCGCAGACAGCAGAAGCAAGAAGAACTACAATCCTGAAGCCTGTGGAAGGAAAACCACATTCACAGAAAGATAGACAAGAAGAAAAGGCAGAGGACTATATACCAGATGAAGGAACAAGATAAAACCCCAGAAAAACAACTAAATGAAGTGGAGAAATGCAACTTTCCAGAAAAAGAATTCAGAATAATGGTAGTGAAGATGATCCAGGACCTCAGAAAAAGAATGGAGGCAAAGATCAAGAAGATGCAAGAAATGTTTAACAAAGACCTAGAAGAATTAAAGAACAAACACCTAGAAGAATTAAAGAACAAACAAACAGAGATGAACAATACAATAACTGAAATAAAAAATACACTAGAGGGAATCAATAGCAGAATAACTGAGGCAGAAGGATGGATAAGTGACCTGGAAGATGGAATGGTGGAATTCACTGCCACAGAACAGAATAAAGAAAAAGAATGAAAAGAAATGAAGGCAGCCTAAGAAAACTCTGGGACAACATTAAATGCACCAACATTCGCATTATAGGGGTCCCAGAAGGAGAAGAGGACCCGAGAAAATATTTGTAGAGATTATAGTCAAAAAGTTCCCTAACATGGGAAAGGAAAGAGCCACCCAAGTCCAGGAAGCGCAGAGAGTCCCAGGCAGGATAAACACAAGGAGAAACATGCCAAGACACATAGTAATCAAATTGACAAAAATTAAAGACAAAGAAAAATTATTAAAAGCAACAAGGGAAAAACGACAAATAACATGCAAGGGAATTCCCATAAGGTTAACAGCTGATTTCTCAGCAGAAACTCTACAAGCCAGAAGGGAGTGGCATGATATATTTAAAGTGATGAAAGAGAAGGATATACAACCAAGATTACTCTACCCAGCAAGGATCTCATTTAGATTCGACAGAGAAATTAAAAGCTTTACAGACAAGCCAAAGCTAAGAGAATTCAGCACCACCGAACCAGCTCTACAACAAGTAGTAAAGGAACTTCTCCAAGTGGGAAACACAAGAGAAGAAAAGGAGCTACAAAAACAAACCCAAAACAATTAAGAAAATGGTCATAGGAACATACACATCGATAATTACCTTAAATATGAATGGATTAAATGCTCCAACCAAAAGACAAAGACCCGCTGAATGGATACAAAAACAAGACCCAACTATATGCTGTCTACAAGAGACCCACTTCAGACCTAGGGACACAAACAGACTGAAAGTGAGGGGATGGAAAAAGATATTCCATGCAAATGGCAATCAAAAGAAAGCTGAAGGGCTTCCCTGGTGGCGCAGTGGTTGAGAGTCTGCCTGCCGATGTAGGGGACACGGGTTCGTGCCCCAGTCTGGGACGATCCCACATGCTGCGGAGCGGCTAAGCCTGTGAGCCATGGCCGCTGAGCCTGTGCGTCTGGAGTGGGAGAGGCCACAACAGTGAGAGGCCCGCGTACACACACACAAAAAATAATAATAAAGCTGACGTAGCAAGGAAGGACACTACACAATGATAAAGGGATCAATCCAAGAAGAAGATATAACAATTATAAATATATATGCACGCAACATAGGAACACCTCAATACATAAGGCAAATGCTAATAGCTATAAAAGAGGAAATCAACAGTAATACAATAATAGTGGGGAACTTTAACACCTCGCTTACACCAATGGACAGATCATCCAGACAGAATATTAAAAAGGAAACACAAGCTTTAAATGACACAATAGACCAGATATTTAATTCATAGGACATTCCATGTGAAAACAGCAGATTACACTTTCTTCTCAAGTGCACATGGAACATTCTCCAGGATAGATTACATCTTGGGTCACAAATCAAGCCTCAGTAAATTTAAGAAAATTGAAATCGTATCAAGCATCTTTTCT
>NC_041224.1:138603898-138604858 GCF_002837175.3 Physeter macrocephalus
GAAGAAATGGACAAATTCTTAGAAGGGTATAAGCTTTCAAGTCTGAACCAGGAAGAAATAGAAAATAAGAACAGATCAATCGCAGGTAATAAAATTGAAACTGTGATTAAAAATCTTCCAACAAACAAAAGTCCAGGACCAGATGGCTTCACAGGTGAATTTCATCAAACATTTAGAGAAGAGCTAACACCAATCCTCCTCAAACTCTTCCAAAAAATTGCAGAGAAAGGAACACTCCCAAACTCATTCTAGGAGACTACCATCACCCTGATACCAAAACCAGACAAAGATACTACAAAAAAAGAAAATTACAGACCAATATCACTGATGAATATAGATGTAAAAATTCTCAACAAAATACTAGCAAACAGAATCCAACAACACATTAAAAGGATCATACACCATTATCAAGTGGGATTTTTCCCAGGGATAAAAGGATTCTTCAATATATGCAAATCAATCAATGTGATACACCATATTAACAAATTGAAGAGTAAAAACCATATGATCATCTCAGTAGATGCAGAAAAAGCTTCTGACAAAATTCAGCACTGATTTATGATAAAAACTCTCCAGATAGAGGGAACCTATCTCAGCATCATAAAGCCCATATATGACAAACCCACAGCAAACATCATTCTCAATGGTGAAAAACTGAAAGCATTTCCTCTTAGATCAGGAGAGAGACAAGGATATCCACTCTCACCACTCTTATTCAACATAGTTTTGGAAGTCCTAGCCACAGCAATCAGGAAGAAAAAGAAATAAAAGGAATCCGAACTGGAAAAGAAGAAGTAAAACTGTCCCTGTTTGCAGATGACATGATACTATACATAGAGAATCCTAAAGATGCCACCGGAAAACTACTAGAGCTAATCAGTGAATTTGGTAAAGTTGCAGGATACAAAATTAATGCACAGAAATCTCTTTCATTCCTATACACTAACAATGAAAGATCAG
>NC_041224.1:138608708-138610609 GCF_002837175.3 Physeter macrocephalus
AGACCTAGGGACACATACAGACTGAAAGTGAGGGGATGGAAAATTATACTCCATGGGAATGGAAATCAAAAGAAAGCTGGAGTAGCAACACTCATATAAGAAAAATAGAATTAAAATAAAGACTATAAAAAGAGACAAAGAAGGACACTACATAATGATTAATCCAAGAAGAAGATCTAACAATTGTAAATATTTATGCACCCAAAATAGAAGCATCTTAACACCACACTTTCACCAATGGACATATCAATGAAAAAGAAAATAAATATGGAGAAACAAGCTTTAAATGATACATTAAACAAGATGGACTTAATTGATAATTATAGGACATTCCATCCAAAAACAACAGAACAGAATTTCTTCTCAAGTGCTCATGGAACATTCCCTAGGTTAGATCATAATTTGGGTCACAAATCAAACCTTGGCAAATTTACAAAAATTGAAATAATATCAAGAATCTTTTCCGACCACAATGCTATTAGACAAGATATCAATTACAAGAAAAAACTGTAAAAAACACAAACACATGGTAGTAGCTAAGCAATATGTTACTAAATAACTAAGTGATCTCTGAAGAAATCAAAGGGGAAATCAAAAAATACTGAGGAAAAATTGAAAATTAAAACACGATGACCCAAAACCTATGGGATGCAGCAAAAGCAGTTCTAAGAGGGAAGTTTATAGCAATAAAGTCCTACTTCAAAAAAAAAAATCACAATTAAACAACCTAACATTACACCTAAAACAGTTAGAGAAAGAACAATGAAAAAAACCCAAAGTTAGCATATTCTAATAATAATAAAAAAATTATAATATAATATAATAATAATCAAATCATAAAGATTAGATCATAAATAAATGAAAAAGAAATGAAGGAAACAATAGCAAAGATCAATAAAACTAAAATTGGTTCTTTGAGTTGATAAACCCTTAGCCAGACTCATCAAGAAAAAAAGGGAGAGGATGCAAATCAATAAAATTAGAAATGAAAAAGGAGAAATCACAACTGACACCACAGAAATACAAAGATTTATAAGAGACTACTACAAACCACTATATGCCAATAAAATGGACAACCTGGAAGAAATGGACAAATTCTTGGAAACGTACAATTTTCCAAGACCGAACCAGGAAGAATTAGAAAAAATGAACAGACCTATCACAAGTAATGAAATTGAAACTGTAATTTAAAATCTTCTAACAAACAAAAGTCCAAGACCAGATGGCTTCACAGGTGAATTCTATCAAACATTTAGAGAAGAGCTAACATTGGTCCTTCTCAAACTCTTCCAAAAAATTGCAGAGGGAGGAACTCTCCCAAATTCATTCTACAAAGCCACCCTGATACCAAAACCAGGAAAAGATAGCACAAAAAATGAAAATTATAGACCAATATCACTGAACAGAGGTGCAAAATCCTGAACAAAATACTAGCAACAGAATCCAACAGCACATTAAAAGGATCATACACCATTATCAAGTGGGATTTTTCCCAGGGATAAAAGGATTCTTCAATATATGCAAATCAATCAATGTGATACACCATATTAACAAATTGAAGAGTAAAAACCATATGATCATCTCAGTAGATGCAGAAAAAGCTTCTGACAAAATTCAGCACTGATTTATGATAAAAACTCTCCAGATAGAGGGAACCTATCTCAGCATCATAAAGCCCATATATGACAAACCCACAGCAAACATCATTCTCAATGGTGAAAAACTGAAAGCATTTCCTCTTAGATCAGGAGAGAGACAAGGATATCCACTCTCACCACTCTTATTCAACATAGTTTTGGAAGTCCTAGCCACAGCAATCAGGAAGAAAAAGAAATAAAAGGAATCCGAACTGGAAAAGAAGAAGTAAAACTGTCCCTGTTTGCAGATGACATGATACTATA
>NC_041224.1:138610770-138684611 GCF_002837175.3 Physeter macrocephalus
AACCTACCTAAGGAGATAAAAGACCTGTACTCAGAAAAGTATAAGACACTGATGAAAGAAATCAAAGATGACACAAACAGATGGAGAGTTATACCATGTTCTTGGATTGGAAGAATCAATATTGTGAAAATGACTATACTACCCAAAGCAATCTACAGATTCAATGCAATCACTATCAAATTACCAATGGTATTTTTTACAGAACTAGAACAAAAATCTTAAAATTTGTATGGAGACACAAAAGACCCCGAATAGCCAAAGCAATCTTGAGGGAAAAAAAACAGAGCTGGAGGAATCAGAATCCCTGAGTTCAGACTATACTACAGAGCTACAGTGATCAAGACAATATGGTACTGGCAGAAAAACAGAAATATAGATCAATGCAACAGAATAGAAAGCCCAGAGATAAACCCACACACCTATGGTCAACTAATCTATGACAAAGGAGGCAAGGATATACAATGGAGAAAAGACAGTGTCTTCAATAAGTGGTGCTGGGAAAACTGGACAGCTTCATGCAAAAGAATGAAATTAGGGGGCTTCCCTGATGGTGCAGTGGTTGAGAGTTCACCTGCTGATGCAGGGGACATGGGTTCGTGCCCAGGTCTGGGAAGATCCCACATGCCGCGGATGGTTAGGTCCGTGAGCCATGGCCACTGAGCCTGTGCATCCGGAGCCTGTGCTCTGCAACGGGAGAGGCCACAGCAGTGAGAGGCCCGCATACCGCAAAAAAAAAAAAAAAAAAGAATGAAATTAGAACACTCCCTAACACCATACACAAAAATAAACTCAAAATGGGTGGAAGAACACTCTGACATAAATCACAGCAAGATCTTTTTTGATCCTCTTCCTAGAGTAATAAAAAACAAAAATAAACAAATGAGACCTAATGAAACTTAAAACTTTTGTAAAGCAAAGGAAACTACAAGCAAGACGAAAAGACAACCCTCAGAATGGGAGAAAATATTTGCAAACGAATCAACAGTCAAAGGATTAATCTCCAAAATATAGAAACAGCTCATGCAGCTCAATATTAAAAACATAAACAACCTAATCAAAAAACAGGCAGAAGAACTAAATAGACATTTCTCCAAAGAAGACACACAGATGGCCAAGAGGCACATAAAAATCTTCTCAGCACCACTAATTATTAGAGAAATGCAAATCAAAAGTACAATGAGGTATCACCTCACACTGGTTAGAATGGGCATCATCAGACATCAGAAAATCTACAAACAACAAATGCTGGAGAGGATGTGGAGAAAAGGGAACCCTTTTGCACTGTTGGTGGGAATGTAAATTGATACAGCCACTATGGAGAATAGTATGGATGTTCCTTAAAAAACTAAAAATAGAATTACCATATGATCCAGCAATCCCACTACTGGGCATATACACAGAGTAAAGCATAATTCAAAAAGACACATGCACCCCAATGTTCATTGCAGCACTATTTGCAATAGCCAGGTCATGGAAGCAACCTAGATGCCCATCGACAGATGAATGAATAAAGAAGATGTGGTACATATATACAACGGAATATTACTCAACCATAAAAAGGAACGAAATGGGGTCATTTGTAGAGCCGTGGCTGGACCTAGAGATTGTCGTACAGAGTGAAGTAAGTCAGAAAGAGAAAAACGAATATTGTATATTAACGCATATATGTGGAAACTAGAAAATGGTACAGATGATCCGGTTTGCAGGGCAAAAATTGAGACACAGATGTAGAGAACAAATGTATGGACACCAAGGGAGGAAAGCGGCAGGGGGTGGGGGGTGGTGGTGTGATGAATTGGGAGATTGGGATTGACATGTATACACTGATGTGTATAAAATGGATAACTAGTAAGAACCTGTGGTATAAAATATAAAATTCAAAAAAATAAATAAATAAAAGAAAAAAGAAAGAAGGAAGGAATGAAGAGGAAAAATTTTGACTTGATCTTTTGATTTCAACCTTTTTAACTGCTAGTATATAACAAGCTGAAATAAAAATTTTTAAATAATTCATTATTTCAAAACTCATGTCTAATTCTATGTATGGTTAGGATAGGCAAGGTTGCAATGATAAATAGACTGGAACAAGTAATGGATCAACACAATGGCAGTTTATTTCTTGGTCATGTCAGAGCCCTGGGAGGATGAACAGATTGGTCAGAGGCTCTCCTCTATGCACTCAGTCAGGGCACCATGCTGACAGAGGCTCTGCCATGTTCAAACTGTGGCTTCTATCCTCACCATGGTTCTCTCTATGGCAGCCACTGGAAGGGAGTGCAGAGGAGTGAGAGTAGGAGGGCAGCATGGGCTAGGCCTAGAAGTAGCACACAGGTCTCTGTTTCCATTCCACTGGCTGGCACTCAGGCACATGGCTACCTAACTGCAAATGGAGACCAGCTCTGTGCCTACAAAAAAGGGGATGTAGATTCTGTTGAATAGCCAATAGCCTCTGCCACAGTCTAGCACCCTCCCAGCCTAGCAGAGGGTGTGATGCATAGTAGGCCCTCAATTAATATTTACTGAATTGAGTATGTGTATAATACCTTCCAGGTGTGCAATAGGATAATCACGATACTTCCTATTTTGCTACTACTTCAAGTAATGGTGACACTACCGAAATTGTGGGTAAGATGCTGTGAATAGGCACTTATATACATTTTTTCAGGATGTAGACTACTTATTATTATTCTTTTTGTCAGATTCTTCTTTTACTTCCATTCTACTTCCTTTCTATGAGCAACATGAGAATTTGGGTCTGTCAGAAACAGAAAAACATATTAACTTCTGGCTTAATTTCACTCTAGGACTTCAGTTTCTGTTGGATGCTAGTGATACATCAGGGGTGCCTGATTTCTGGGTTTAAAAAGCAAAATTAATTAAATGCTAGTTTGGTGGAAGCTTTCTCTTTTATGTTATCAAGATTCTGTGGCTCTATGACTCACAGACATTGGCTGTATGTGACTAATATGTCTAAGCTTTAGGAACTTTGGACAGAAGATTCAATAATAATGTGTTGTTATTTTTGAAGATTAGTTCAAACATCAGAAGGCACAGAAAAAAAAAGTAATGAGAAAAATAAAAACAATAGTACCAGTAAGAGAAAGCCCTGGGGCTCACGTTAAGTTTTTAAAGTAAACTGTGTTATAGCTGGGGGCAACAGTAAAGAAGAGGCAGAAACACAAAGTGACACAAGAGAATGATAAACATATTTGGTGCTACAGTTATAATAAGTTAGGAAATAAATGACATAGTAATTATTTCTGAGTAGACATATATTTCCACTAGAATGCAAGCTTTGTGGTGGCAGAAATCTTGCCTGATCACTGATGTATTCCTAGCACTTAGAACAGTGTCCAGTATAGTGGTGAGCATCTAATGATTCTTTATTGAAAAAAAAATTAGTAAGCCAAATAAATTCCAAGTGGGAAAACATACACCTCAATTTTCATTGGAAAAGAGGCAAAAGAAAAATGAGGCAAGATGGTACAGTGACCATTGATTGACTGACTGATTCAACAACTGTGCTGGGCACTGATTTTGTGTAAAGACCTATACTAAGGATCACAGAGGTGACATATGGCTCACAGTCTTTAAAAGTCAGCATCTGCAAGCAAAGGAGCCTTGGAAGGAGAGGAGGAATTTCACCCCACCGTAAGCTCCAATGCCATGTTTCCTTCAAATAAGCATTCTCTGAAAAAGAAAATGGATGTTCTTTTATTAATTTTACATAAAGTATAAATAAAAGCATCTTTAGAAAATGTTGCTTTTTTACAGATTTAAAAAATACAGTCTAAATAAAAAGAAAACAGTTATTGACTCCCAAAAGGATTCATGATAAGTCCCTTATACTTTCCTTCTTCAACCCCCAATTGCTCCTCCTATATAGAATTCTGGAACTGACATTGTGTAAGACAAAGAAAACAATAACATGGATAATTATTATACAAGGTAGGAAGTGTTAGGGACCCTAAGAAATGTATAGGTAAAGTACTTCGAGGGTTCAGAAGAAGGAATGATCACAACTTCTATCAGTCAGTGTCTTTGGTTGCAAACAATAGAAACCAGCAGTGCCTAATTTACAAGAGTTCACTGGAAGGGAATGTAGTTCTTCATAAAATCACAAGATAAGGCAAAGAAACCCGCACTCGCAAGGAGTGGAGGAGAGCAGCAATAGGGATCTGGGAGCAGAAATAATGGATGAGGGCTTCCTTGGTGGTGCAGTGGTTAAGAATCCGCCTGCCAATGTAGGAGACATGGGTTCGAACCCTGGTCTGGGAAGATCCCACATGCCGCGGAGCAATTAAGCCCATGAGCCACAACTACTGAGCCTGCGTTCTAGAGCCCGTGTGCCACAACTACTGAGCCCACGTGCCACAACTACTGAAGCCCGCGCGCCTAGAGCCTGTGCTCCACAACAAGAGAAGCCACCGCAATGAGAAGCCCGTGCACCGCAAGAGAGCAGCCCCCGCTCGCCACAACTAGAGAAAGCCCGCGCCCAGCAACGAAGACCCAACACAGCCAAAAATAAATAAATAAAATAAATAAATTTATTAAAAAAATAATGGATGAGTTCTTCAGGACATGAATGAGCTCCAGGCGTTTTCCATGCTTGCATCACTCAAGAATCAAATTGCGAAGAGATAGAGCTAGAAGGAGAACAGAGCAAGATGGAGAGGGAGTGTTTCTGCTTGGCCTAGTGAGTGTCACATCTCCATTTCCCCTCCAGGAAGGGTGCGGCATTTTGAGTTATAATCCCATCAAGTTTGCTCCCATCCCCAAAGTAAAATTCATGTAGTCCTTCCGGAAGAATGGTGAATGAATGATGCCATGCCAGAAAATAGCCATAGGTGTCTACAATACTTACTGAGTGTGGAATAGGAGAGTTGAAGAAGTTTTCTTGAAAGAGTTGGCATTGGAGTTAGGCCCTAAAAAACAAACAGAATTTGAATATGTAAGGATGGAGAGAAGGGTTAGGTTTGGAGGTAAAAGATCATTCTATGAACAGAGGCACAGAGGATGGACCAGAGAACAGGGCCTATCCTACAGAGGTATATTGAGAAAAGAGAATGGTTCCATTTGGATAAAGTGTAGGGTAAGAACATATCACGAAGAATCATGAATGCCAGCCTAAGGAACTTGTTATGGATGGACTGAAATATTTTAGATGGGACACTCAGCTATGTGATTAGATATTGGAATTAGCTATGTGCAATTGACCCTTGAACAAAACGGGGCACCGACCCTCCCTGGAGTTGAAAATCTGAGTATAACTTATAGTTGGCCCACCTTATTCGAGGTTCCTCCATATCCACAGTTCTGTATCTGCAGATTCAACCAACCATGGATCGTGTAGTATTTACTACTAAACAAAATCCTCATATAAGTGGACCTGCACAGTTAAACCATGTTGTTCAAAGGTCAAATGTACTGATTTTTCTTTTAAAGGAAATTCTCTCTGGAAAGGAAATGTATGGGAGAAGAGATTGGATGCAAGAAGAGCAGTAAGAGCATTATTGCAAAAGTATGGTCTAGAATTATTAAGGAACGGAAGTAGTATAATAGCTGTGGGAATGGCATTGAGGAGATGGCACAAGAAATATAGTAAGGATGGTATTTAACGACAGGGCTTGTTCTCACCAATACCAAAGGAAATGAAGCTAAATGTGGGACTGAAGATTCAGCCGTCAAAATCTGTGAAATATTGTTCACAGAAATATTGGGCTGGCCAAAAAGTTCATTCAGGTTTTTTCCGTAAGGTGTTACAGAAAAACCCTAACAAACTTTCCGGCCAACCCTATACTAACAGTGCAATTTAGCCACTGTTACTTTTCAAGTTCTTTATCAGTTAATCGAATATTCTTCATGATTAAAATCAAGCTATTTGAGAAAATCCCTAAATGTATAAATATGGTACTGTAGCT
Organism: Physeter macrocephalus; assembly: GCF_002837175.3. NCBI lineage: Eukaryota > Metazoa > Chordata > Mammalia > Artiodactyla > Physeteridae > Physeter > Physeter macrocephalus. The sequence continues at coordinate 138,616,692 of NC_041224.1, forward strand.
TGAAACTTCAAAGTGAAGGAAATTAATTCAAATAATATGTGTCCACCTTCCACTAAGAACAACAGGAAAGATACTATAACGAAGGGGCAACAAACTATCTTTTGGAAAAGGTCATACAGTAAACATTTTCGGCTTTGTGAAGCGTACAGATTCTATCGTAACTACTCAACTCTGTAAGAAAGCAGCTACAAACAATACTTAAATGAATGAATGTGTCTGTACTTTAATACAACATTACTTACAGATACTGAAATTTGAATTTCATATCATTTCCACATATCATAAAACTTTCTTTTGATTTTTCTCTATCATTTAAAAATGTAAAAACAATTCTTTGTTCTCAGGCCATTAAAAAACAGGCAGTAGATTAGATTTCATACTTGCTAATAGTGTCAATGGCTACGACCACAGCTTCAGAAATCAGAACCAACATTTCCTTCGTGAGTCAACAAGAATATGAACTCATTCTGAAAAATAGTAGTTGAACCGGAAGAAGGAAATTATGAGAATCAATGAACATCTCAATAATTGATTCCGCTCTGCTTGATTTTGTTTCAAGTGAATGGAGCTTTCCTTTCGGCTTTCTTCCCTAATGTAGCATGGTGTTAACATTTGTTTAAATACAGATTCGGCTAAAGCAACAGAGGCATTCCAAAAAACAATGGTTGGGAGACTTCCCCCGTGGTCCAGTGGTTAAGACTCCACACTCCCAATGCAGGGGGCCCAGGTTTGATCCCTGGTCAAGGAACTAGATCCCACATGCCACAACTAAAAAGATCCCGCACGCCGCAATGACGATCCTGTGTGCTGAAACTAAGACCAGGTGCAGTCAAATAAATAGTAAATAAATATTTTTTTAAATGGTTGGGAAGTCTCTCTCTCAAGTGTTTGAGTACAGGCAGTCTAAGGGAGGCTTGATGGTGTCGGAGGTATAGGCTGCTTCTATCTTTTGCTCTCTCATCCTCAACACACAGCTTTCAACTCGCAGTCTAAGATGGCTGCTCCAGCTCGTATCGTCATATTTGCATCCCACACAGTGATAAGGGGAAAAGGAAGAGAAGAAGGCCGCACTCCTTACCTTTAAATGCATGACCTGGAAGTCACGTGTATTCACATCCCATCCGTCAGACCTTAGTGACATACCTAAAGCTAGCTGCGGGGGCGGGGCGGGGGGCGCGGGAGTTGAGAAATATAATATTTATCTGGGAAGCCATGTATCCAGCTAAAATTGGGAGTCCTATTCTTACAGGAAGATGGGAGAATTGTAGAAACATTGAAAGACAGCAGGAAGCCTCTGCCAAGTGTTCTTGCATATTTATTTGCATATTTGCTTATTACCAAAAACTATTCCCTGTATTCTTTACACATATCACTTTATTGCTTCAGTCAGGGGAAGGGAGTCATTCTAAATATTTTTAATAATTAACTTAAACCAAAAAATAGAAACCAGTTATTCTGATGGTGACTTCTTTTCCAGGGCTTTTACTTTAATAGCTTCCATAAAATCATAAATTCATTCAACAAATATTTCTGAGCACCTCTTGTACCAGGCATCTTTCTAGGCAGATAAAACCCTCACTTCCTACACTACTAACAACTTTATTCTAGCATGTTACCTCTGTTGAAGACATTTCCTTAGACCATGTAGCAAGGGCTCCTAAAAGCATGGGGAATGAGCATCGGGGGCCATGGTTGTTTGAATACAAAGTGAGGAGCCCTTCCAAACCTCCGTCAGCCTTACAAATCCAGCCCCAGTCAATATGGACTCCAAACAACAGCCTGTTTACTATGCAAATGTTGTTTCTCTGGGGAAGCCCACTAGCTCCTTTTACCAAAAAATTGCCCCTGTCCTTTCTGGAAATTCTAGACCACTCCTGGTATAGACGTACTTGCATGGATATTTAGGTGCCAATTCTTTCCCAACCTCCCAATGGGAAGATGATAACGGATCCTGAAATAAGAGCCTACCTGCCTGTATCAGAGTCTTTCCCAAGTTGTATTTTTTAAAAAGAAAGAAAAGCAAACAGACAAACACTAGGCACTCCACCTGGCATGACATCAGAATGCTTGTGATTAAGATATTCTGCTTACTGTGAATCGAAGAACTAGGCCTGCCTTGCTCCACATAAATAGAAGCTGTGTTTCTCAGCTGCCCATCAGCATCCTCTTCGTGTCCTTAGGGTGCTAGAACAGCAGGTCTTCTTTAAATGGTTCTTAGGCTCAAAGAACATGAAAAGAAACAGCGAAGGGCTCCTGAAAGCATTTGCATTGACGAGTTATATGTATCGACAGTACATTTTTCCCTTTTCTCGCTACAGAGTGACAGCCACTGTGTGCCACTTTCCGTTGTTAGCACCGAGGGGAATTGAGGTGGTGTGGTGGCAGCATGGCCAGCAGCAGGAATTGGCGGAAATTAATTAAGCCAGGCAGTTTAGGCTGTAGCATCTTCACTCCTTGGCCGCTCTCTTGTACTTTAACTGGTTGGAATTCAAGGGGCATGAGGAGGGGAGGGGAAGACTGGTGTGGCTTTGCGAAGTAGAAAAAATGAGAAGTATTCATTTGGGGTTTAGTTACCTGTCAGGTGGTTTGAGAGGAAGCCACAGATTAAAAAAGAAAAAAAGAAAGAAATCCCTTTAGTTTCTATAGCATAAAACAGAGGAATTAAGTTCCGATAACAGCTATCACTTACTGAGCCCCTGATATATGTCAGACGGTGTTCTAAGTGCTTTATGTATCATTATCTTATTTGATTCCTTCAAAAACTCTGTGGTAGATGCTCTAATTATTTCCATTTTACAGCTATCAAACTGAGGCTGGGAGGGGTTAAGGCTTTTAAGTGGCAGGTCCAGGGTTCTATGCTTGGCAGTTTGACTCCAAAGCTGGCACACCATACATTGTGCTATACTGCCTTATAGATAGTTGAAACTCTGGTTGTTATTTTCCTCTAGATTTACATCTCAGTTTTTGGTATGGGTGGTGGGCATGGATTTGCATTTCCTAATGGAAGAGGGAATTAAGTTAAATCATAAACAAGAGGATGCTTGAAAAGCATGATGTTCAAAAAACTGAAAAGAGTTTGTGCCTTTTTCCTGACTGCCTGCTGGCACATTTCTTGCTGTAGGGAAAGAAATACAGCATAACAGTACTAGAGTCTGTATTAAGCAATTTATTATTTTTTGAAAAGTGATAATGGCCTTGTTTTCATCTTAAGAGTTAAAAGTGGAAAAGACTGATAGCACCCTCAGAAGCATGCACTCAGCAAGATTCCCTAAATAGTTCTTTCCTCTCAAGTCCTGACCCAGTAACCTCTGGGCCATTCTATTCCCTGGAATCTCCTGTATAGGGCCCCAAAGAGTATGCTGATGCCTGCAACATCCTTTTAGGATGTGAAGACCTATAGACAAATGGCTCCTGGGGACAGGGAACATATCAAAAAGTAATCCTTACTCATAACAGAATTGAGTTTGGTGTGAACCCAGCAATCAGGGAATGAAAAGTGAGTGCATTAACCTACCATGTTATCTGTATAGGAGTTTTATATCTTAAATGGAACAGACATTCCTGCAAAACAATAATGGACTGAGATTAATGAGTTACAGGTGACCCTCAGACACAGGAAGGTTGACTTTGGATAAGCACCCACAAAGGTCAAGTGCTTATCTGAATTAACCACAAGTCTTGGATAGGGGGTAAAAATAAAGGACGAGAAATACCCCAGGGAGAGGCTTTCTTCAACCTGAGTTTTGTGTTCTTTCTTACCTTCTGCTAAATTCTGCATTGGATTGGACCAGGAGTAAAGCATAATTCAAAAAGACACATGCACCCCAATGTTCATTGCAGCACTATTTGCAATAGCCAGGTCATGGAAGCAACCTAGATGCCCATCGACAGATGAATGAATAAAGAAGATGTGGTACATATATACAACGGAATATTACTCAACCATAAAAAGGAACGAAATGGGGTCATTTGTAGAGCCGTGGCTGGACCTAGAGATTGTCGTACAGAGTGAAGTAAGTCAGAAAGAGAAAAACGAATATTGTATATTAACGCATATATGTGGAAACTAGAAAATGGTACAGATGATCCGGTTTGCAGGGCAAAAATTGAGACACAGATGTAGAGAACAAATGTATGGACACCAAGGGAGGAAAGCGGCAGGGGGTGGGGGGTGGTGGTGTGATGAATTGGGAGATTGGGATTGACATGTATACACTGATGTGTATAAAATGGATAACTAGTAAGAACTATGGAGAATAGTATGGATGTTCCTTAAAAAACTAAAAATAGAATTACCATATGATCCAGCAATCCCACTACTGGGCATATACACAGAGTAAAGCATAATTCAAAAAGACACATGCACCCCAATGTTCATTGCAGCACTATTTGCAATAGCCAGGTCATGGAAGCAACCTAGATGCCCATCGACAGATGAATGAATAAAGAAGATGTGGTACATATATACAACGGAATATTACTCAACCATAAAAAGGAACGAAATGGGGTCATTTGTAGAGCCGTGGCTGGACCTAGAGATTGTCGTACAGAGTGAAGTAAGTCAGAAAGAGAAAAACGAATATTGTATATTAACGCATATATGTGGAAACTAGAAAATGGTACAGATGATCCGGTTTGCAGGGCAAAAATTGAGACACAGATGTAGAGAACAAATGTATGGACACCAAGGGAGGAAAGCGGCAGGGGGTGGGGGGTGGTGGTGTGATGAATTGGGAGATTGGGATTGACATGTATACACTGATGTGTATAAAATGGATAACTAGTAAGAACCTGTGGTATAAAATATAAAATTCAAAAAAATAAATAAATAAAAGAAAAAAGAAAGAAGGAAGGAATGAAGAGGAAAAATTTTGACTTGATCTTTTGATTTCAACCTTTTTAACTGCTAGTATATAACAAGCTGAAATAAAAATTTTTAAATAATTCATTATTTCAAAACTCATGTCTAATTCTATGTATGGTTAGGATAGGCAAGGTTGCAATGATAAATAGACTGGAACAAGTAATGGATCAACACAATGGCAGTTTATTTCTTGGTCATGTCAGAGCCCTGGGAGGATGAACAGATTGGTCAGAGGCTCTCCTCTATGCACTCAGTCAGGGCACCATGCTGACAGAGGCTCTGCCATGTTCAAACTGTGGCTTCTATCCTCACCATGGTTCTCTCTATGGCAGCCACTGGAAGGGAGTGCAGAGGAGTGAGAGTAGGAGGGCAGCATGGGCTAGGCCTAGAAGTAGCACACAGGTCTCTGTTTCCATTCCACTGGCTGGCACTCAGGCACATGGCTACCTAACTGCAAATGGAGACCAGCTCTGTGCCTACAAAAAAGGGGATGTAGATTCTGTTGAATAGCCAATAGCCTCTGCCACAGTCTAGCACCCTCCCAGCCTAGCAGAGGGTGTGATGCATAGTAGGCCCTCAATTAATATTTACTGAATTGAGTATGTGTATAATACCTTCCAGGTGTGCAATAGGATAATCACGATACTTCCTATTTTGCTACTACTTCAAGTAATGGTGACACTACCGAAATTGTGGGTAAGATGCTGTGAATAGGCACTTATATACATTTTTTCAGGATGTAGACTACTTATTATTATTCTTTTTGTCAGATTCTTCTTTTACTTCCATTCTACTTCCTTTCTATGAGCAACATGAGAATTTGGGTCTGTCAGAAACAGAAAAACATATTAACTTCTGGCTTAATTTCACTCTAGGACTTCAGTTTCTGTTGGATGCTAGTGATACATCAGGGGTGCCTGATTTCTGGGTTTAAAAAGCAAAATTAATTAAATGCTAGTTTGGTGGAAGCTTTCTCTTTTATGTTATCAAGATTCTGTGGCTCTATGACTCACAGACATTGGCTGTATGTGACTAATATGTCTAAGCTTTAGGAACTTTGGACAGAAGATTCAATAATAATGTGTTGTTATTTTTGAAGATTAGTTCAAACATCAGAAGGCACAGAAAAAAAAAGTAATGAGAAAAATAAAAACAATAGTACCAGTAAGAGAAAGCCCTGGGGCTCACGTTAAGTTTTTAAAGTAAACTGTGTTATAGCTGGGGGCAACAGTAAAGAAGAGGCAGAAACACAAAGTGACACAAGAGAATGATAAACATATTTGGTGCTACAGTTATAATAAGTTAGGAAATAAATGACATAGTAATTATTTCTGAGTAGACATATATTTCCACTAGAATGCAAGCTTTGTGGTGGCAGAAATCTTGCCTGATCACTGATGTATTCCTAGCACTTAGAACAGTGTCCAGTATAGTGGTGAGCATCTAATGATTCTTTATTGAAAAAAAAATTAGTAAGCCAAATAAATTCCAAGTGGGAAAACATACACCTCAATTTTCATTGGAAAAGAGGCAAAAGAAAAATGAGGCAAGATGGTACAGTGACCATTGATTGACTGACTGATTCAACAACTGTGCTGGGCACTGATTTTGTGTAAAGACCTATACTAAGGATCACAGAGGTGACATATGGCTCACAGTCTTTAAAAGTCAGCATCTGCAAGCAAAGGAGCCTTGGAAGGAGAGGAGGAATTTCACCCCACCGTAAGCTCCAATGCCATGTTTCCTTCAAATAAGCATTCTCTGAAAAAGAAAATGGATGTTCTTTTATTAATTTTACATAAAGTATAAATAAAAGCATCTTTAGAAAATGTTGCTTTTTTACAGATTTAAAAAATACAGTCTAAATAAAAAGAAAACAGTTATTGACTCCCAAAAGGATTCATGATAAGTCCCTTATACTTTCCTTCTTCAACCCCCAATTGCTCCTCCTATATAGAATTCTGGAACTGACATTGTGTAAGACAAAGAAAACAATAACATGGATAATTATTATACAAGGTAGGAAGTGTTAGGGACCCTAAGAAATGTATAGGTAAAGTACTTCGAGGGTTCAGAAGAAGGAATGATCACAACTTCTATCAGTCAGTGTCTTTGGTTGCAAACAATAGAAACCAGCAGTGCCTAATTTACAAGAGTTCACTGGAAGGGAATGTAGTTCTTCATAAAATCACAAGATAAGGCAAAGAAACCCGCACTCGCAAGGAGTGGAGGAGAGCAGCAATAGGGATCTGGGAGCAGAAATAATGGATGAGGGCTTCCTTGGTGGTGCAGTGGTTAAGAATCCGCCTGCCAATGTAGGAGACATGGGTTCGAACCCTGGTCTGGGAAGATCCCACATGCCGCGGAGCAATTAAGCCCATGAGCCACAACTACTGAGCCTGCGTTCTAGAGCCCGTGTGCCACAACTACTGAGCCCACGTGCCACAACTACTGAAGCCCGCGCGCCTAGAGCCTGTGCTCCACAACAAGAGAAGCCACCGCAATGAGAAGCCCGTGCACCGCAAGAGAGCAGCCCCCGCTCGCCACAACTAGAGAAAGCCCGCGCCCAGCAACGAAGACCCAACACAGCCAAAAATAAATAAATAAAATAAATAAATTTATTAAAAAAATAATGGATGAGTTCTTCAGGACATGAATGAGCTCCAGGCGTTTTCCATGCTTGCATCACTCAAGAATCAAATTGCGAAGAGATAGAGCTAGAAGGAGAACAGAGCAAGATGGAGAGGGAGTGTTTCTGCTTGGCCTAGTGAGTGTCACATCTCCATTTCCCCTCCAGGAAGGGTGCGGCATTTTGAGTTATAATCCCATCAAGTTTGCTCCCATCCCCAAAGTAAAATTCATGTAGTCCTTCCGGAAGAATGGTGAATGAATGATGCCATGCCAGAAAATAGCCATAGGTGTCTACAATACTTACTGAGTGTGGAATAGGAGAGTTGAAGAAGTTTTCTTGAAAGAGTTGGCATTGGAGTTAGGCCCTAAAAAACAAACAGAATTTGAATATGTAAGGATGGAGAGAAGGGTTAGGTTTGGAGGTAAAAGATCATTCTATGAACAGAGGCACAGAGGATGGACCAGAAAACAGGGCCTATCCTACAGAGGTATATTGAGAAAAGAGAATGGTTCCATTTGGATAAAGTGTAGGGTAAGAACATATCACGAAGAATCATGAATGCCAGCCTAAGGAACTTGTTATGGATGGACTGAAATATTTTAGATGGGACACTCAGCTATGTGATTAGATATTGGAATTAGCTATGTGCAATTGACCCTTGAACAAAACGGGGCACCGACCCTCCCTGGAGTTGAAAATCTGAGTATAACTTATAGTTGGCCCACCTTATTCGAGGTTCCTCCATATCCACAGTTCTGTATCTGCAGATTCAACCAACCATGGATCGTGTAGTATTTACTACTAAACAAAATCCTCATATAAGTGGACCTGCACAGTTAAACCATGTTGTTCAAAGGTCAAATGTACTGATTTTTCTTTTAAAGGAAATTCTCTCTGGAAAGGAAATGTATGGGAGAAGAGATTGGATGCAAGAAGAGCAGTAAGAGCATTATTGCAAAAGTATGGTCTAGAATTATTAAGGAACGGAAGTAGTATAATAGCTGTGGGAATGGCATTGAGGAGATGGCACAAGAAATATAGTAAGGATGGTATTTAACGACAGGGCTTGTTCTCACCAATACCAAAGGAAATGAAGCTAAATGTGGGACTGAAGATTCAGCCGTCAAAATCTGTGAAATATTGTTCACAGAAATATTGGGCTGGCCAAAAAGTTCATTCAGGTTTTTTCCGTAAGGTGTTACAGAAAAACCCTAACAAACTTTCCGGCCAACCCTATACTAACAGTGCAATTTAGCCACTGTTACTTTTCAAGTTCTTTATCAGTTAATCGAATATTCTTCATGATTAAAATCAAGCTATTTGAGAAAATCCCTAAATGTATAAATATGGTACTGTAGCTTGAAACTTCAAAGTGAAGGAAATTAATTCAAATAATATGTGTCCACCTTCCACTAAGAACAACAGGAAAGATACTATAACGAAGGGGCAACAAACTATCTTTTGGAAAAGGTCATACAGTAAACATTTTCGGCTTTGTGAAGCGTACAGATTCTATCGTAACTACTCAACTCTGTAAGAAAGCAGCTACAAACAATACTTAAATGAATGAATGTGTCTGTACTTTAATACAACATTACTTACAGATACTGAAATTTGAATTTCATATCATTTCCACATATCATAAAACTTTCTTTTGATTTTTCTCTATCATTTAAAAATGTAAAAACAATTCTTTGTTCTCAGGCCATTAAAAAACAGGCAGTAGATTAGATTTCATACTTGCTAATAGTGTCAATGGCTACGACCACAGCTTCAGAAATCAGAACCAACATTTCCTTCGTGAGTCAACAAGAATATGAACTCATTCTGAAAAATAGTAGTTGAACCGGAAGAAGGAAATTATGAGAATCAATGAACATCTCAATAATTGATTCCGCTCTGCTTGATTTTGTTTCAAGTGAATGGAGCTTTCCTTTCGGCTTTCTTCTCTAATGTAGCATGGTGTTAACATTTGTTTAAATACAGATTCGGCTAAAGCAACAGAGGCATTCCAAAAAACAATGGTTGGGAGACTTCCCCCGTGGTCCAGTGGTTAAGACTCCACACTCCCAATGCAGGGGGCCCAGGTTTGATCCCTGGTCAAGGAACTAGATCCCACATGCCACAACTAAAAAGATCCCGCACGCCGCAATGACGATCCTGTGTGCTGAAACTAAGACCAGGTGCAGTCAAATAAATAGTAAATAAATATTTTTTTAAATGGTTGGGAAGTCTCTCTCTCAAGTGTTTGAGTACAGGCAGTCTAAGGGAGGCTTGATGGTGTCGGAGGTATAGGCTGCTTCTATCTTTTGCTCTCTCATCCTCAACACACAGCTTTCAACTCGCAGTCTAAGATGGCTGCTCCAGCTCGTATCGTCATATTTGCATCCCACACAGTGATAAGGGGAAAAGGAAGAGAAGAAGGCCGCACTCCTTACCTTTAAATGCATGACCTGGAAGTCACGTGTATTCACATCCCATCCGTCAGACCTTAGTGACATACCTAAAGCTAGCTGCGGGGGCGGGGCGGGGGGCGCGGGAGTTGAGAAATATAATATTTATCTGGGAAGCCATGTATCCAGCTAAAATTGGGAGTCCTATTCTTACAGGAAGATGGGAGAATTGTAGAAACATTGAAAGACAGCAGGAAGCCTCTGCCAAGTGTTCTTGCATATTTATTTGCATATTTGCTTATTACCAAAAACTATTCCCTGTATTCTTTACACATATCACTTTATTGCTTCAGTCAGGGGAAGGGAGTCATTCTAAATATTTTTAATAATTAACTTAAACCAAAAAATAGAAACCAGTTATTCTGATGGTGACTTCTTTTCCAGGGCTTTTACTTTAATAGCTTCCATAAAATCATAAATTCATTCAACAAATATTTCTGAGCACCTCTTGTACCAGGCATCTTTCTAGGCAGATAAAACCCTCACTTCCTACACTACTAACAACTTTATTCTAGCATGTTACCTCTGTTGAAGACATTTCCTTAGACCATGTAGCAAGGGCTCCTAAAAGCATGGGGAATGAGCATCGGGGGCCATGGTTGTTTGAATACAAAGTGAGGAGCCCTTCCAAACCTCCGTCAGCCTTACAAATCCAGCCCCAGTCAATATGGACTCCAAACAACAGCCTGTTTACTATGCAAATGTTGTTTCTCTGGGGAAGCCCACTAGCTCCTTTTACCAAAAAATTGCCCCTGTCCTTTCTGGAAATTCTAGACCACTCCTGGTATAGACGTACTTGCATGGATATTTAGGTGCCAATTCTTTCCCAACCTCCCAATGGGAAGATGATAACGGATCCTGAAATAAGAGCCTACCTGCCTGTATCAGAGTCTTTCCCAAGTTGTATTTTTTAAAAAGAAAGAAAAGCAAACAGACAAACACTAGGCACTCCACCTGGCATGACATCAGAATGCTTGTGATTAAGATATTCTGCTTACTGTGAATCGAAGAACTAGGCCTGCCTTGCTCCACATAAATAGAAGCTGTGTTTCTCAGCTGCCCATCAGCATCCTCTTCGTGTCCTTAGGGTGCTAGAACAGCAGGTCTTCTTTAAATGGTTCTTAGGCTCAAAGAACATGAAAAGAAACAGCGAAGGGCTCCTGAAAGCATTTGCATTGACGAGTTATATGTATCGACAGTACATTTTTCCCTTTTCTCGCTACAGAGTGACAGCCACTGTGTGCCACTTTCCGTTGTTAGCACCGAGGGGAATTGAGGTGGTGTGGTGGCAGCATGGCCAGCAGCAGGAATTGGCGGAAATTAATTAAGCCAGGCAGTTTAGGCTGTAGCATCTTCACTCCTTGGCCGCTCTCTTGTACTTTAACTGGTTGGAATTCAAGGGGCATGAGGAGGGGAGGGGAAGACTGGTGTGGCTTTGCGAAGTAGAAAAAATGAGAAGTATTCATTTGGGGTTTAGTTACCTGTCAGGTGGTTTGAGAGGAAGCCACAGATTAAAAAAGAAAAAAAGAAAGAAATCCCTTTAGTTTCTATAGCATAAAACAGAGGAATTAAGTTCCGATAACAGCTATCACTTACTGAGCCCCTGATATATGTCAGACGGTGTTCTAAGTGCTTTATGTATCATTATCTTATTTGATTCCTTCAAAAACTCTGTGGTAGATGCTCTAATTATTTCCATTTTACAGCTATCAAACTGAGGCTGGGAGGGGTTAAGGCTTTTAAGTGGCAGGTCCAGGGTTCTATGCTTGGCAGTTTGACTCCAAAGCTGGCACACCATACATTGTGCTATACTGCCTTATAGATAGTTGAAACTCTGGTTGTTATTTTCCTCTAGATTTACATCTCAGTTTTTGGTATGGGTGGTGGGCATGGATTTGCATTTCCTAATGGAAGAGGGAATTAAGTTAAATCATAAACAAGAGGATGCTTGAAAAGCATGATGTTCAAAAAACTGAAAAGAGTTTGTGCCTTTTTCCTGACTGCCTGCTGGCACATTTCTTGCTGTAGGGAAAGAAATACAGCATAACAGTACTAGAGTCTGTATTAAGCAATTTATTATTTTTTGAAAAGTGATAATGGCCTTGTTTTCATCTTAAGAGTTAAAAGTGGAAAAGACTGATAGCACCCTCAGAAGCATGCACTCAGCAAGATTCCCTAAATAGTTCTTTCCTCTCAAGTCCTGACCCAGTAACCTCTGGGCCATTCTATTCCCTGGAATCTCCTGTATAGGGCCCCAAAGAGTATGCTGATGCCTGCAACATCCTTTTAGGATGTGAAGACCTATAGACAAATGGCTCCTGGGGACAGGGAACATATCAAAAAGTAATCCTTACTCATAACAGAATTGAGTTTGGTGTGAACCCAGCAATCAGGGAATGAAAAGTGAGTGCATTAACCTACCATGTTATCTGTATAGGAGTTTTATATCTTAAATGGAACAGACATTCCTGCAAAACAATAATGGACTGAGATTAATGAGTTACAGGTGACCCTCAGACACAGGAAGGTTGACTTTGGATAAGCACCCACAAAGGTCAAGTGCTTATCTGAATTAACCACAAGTCTTGGATAGGGGGTAAAAATAAAGGACGAGAAATACCCCAGGGAGAGGCTTTCTTCAACCTGAGTTTTGTGTTCTTTCTTACCTTCTGCTAAATTCTGCATTGGATTGGACCAGTCCTTTTTTTATACCATTTTCATGTACATCTCTGGCCTAAAACCGATCTCAACATCGTGGAAATAGCATGAGCAGTGCTTTTCAGATTCTAGGTTTTCAGGATGTATTGTAAACCAATTATTTTTGCTAACATAGAATTGAGTCTTTTTAACAGAGGCTTTAACTGGATGGAATCTTTACAACTGTAGTCACTTTTGCCTAGTCCTCAGCTGAGGATTTGCATTTGTCTCATTGTACAGTGCAAATATGTGGTGGTAAAAATAAATTCTGTGTTTATTACTCTCATCCTTGGGTCAATTTTAGTATTTCCATTTAAGACAGAATAATTAATCCCCAGAGGAGTGTTGTATTCTTCATTTCTCAAAAAACACACTTGACACCTACCTCCATTAATTAAGTGGAGTTGTATAGCTATCTGGTGTATCTCCCATAGAGCGTATCTTCTGGACTCTACCTAAGAACCCTGCCGCGAAGGTGAGTAGACTGAAAGCTGCTCATGGGGGCAGGGCAGACCCAGATCAGGCTTTAGGAGAAGTTCAATGCTCCTGCGGGAAGCTGAGCATACACTCGTATCTAATACAAAACACCAGGGTGTCCCCACTGGTAGATAGAATCCTGTCCAGGTGTGTTGTCTGCAATAGAGAGATACAAAGAGATAACCCTCTGGAACCCCACCCCTGCCAGAACTTGGAAAGGAGGGAAATAAGATGCCCCTGGGAGAGCAAAACTTCAAAAACAACAGGAACTAAAATAGAGCATAGATATGTAAAGTTTTCTTATGCTCTAGAAGGGTCCTAAGAAACCTGAGCAAAGGCATTAACACATGCAAAGAAAGAACGTGTTAATCAGATGGGGGTTGGTCAGCCCTGGGTAAAAAAGAGAGCCCCTGAGGCAAAAATTAGGAGCGCCCATCCAAGCTTTGCTCCTGGAAGACCCGGCCGGCCAGCCAAAGCCTTTTCAGACTGAGGTAAGCATCAGCTAAACACAAACTCAGACAAATCGGTATGGAGTGCCCGTAACGTGTCAGGTATATGTCAAGTTTGGGGAGAAAGTGCTGAGTAAGGAGACTGCTCAAGGCAGGTACAGTCTGGAAGGAGAGCACATTAACGTAAGGAAGGAAACTGAAGGCTGACGACTCTCCGTCCCTGAGGACGTAACTGTGGCTCTGGAGAGGCAAAGGACATAGTAAATAAACAGTGGAAGGAGGCATAAGGACAGTGCTTCAAACAGGAGCAGCATTTGCTCTGGGCTCCAGGCTGGAAAGATCTTGGCTTGCAGCCTGTTTAAGGGATGGAAGGAAGGCCGGTGTGGCTGGAACCCAGAGTGGTTTTAGATAATAGATAACATTTATTGAGGGCTTAGAAGTGCCAGACACTGTTGAAAGCAGTTTATTCTTCTAATTTTCATCACAATTCTATGAAATAAACACTATCTTTATTCCTATTTTACTTAAGGGGAAACTATGGTGTAATATAAGTAAATCACCTGAGCTTGGCAGTAGATTTGAACCACGGAGGTGTGGTTGCAGGAATTTGAACCATGGAAGTATGGTTGCAGAACCCACATTCCTAACCAGTTCTTACTCTGAAGACGGGGTCTGAAGTAGTCAGACCATGTAGGGCTAGTAGCTTGAGGATTTTGTCATCTCCTAAGAACAATATCCAGTTTTAGAGGAGTGACCTGGTCAAATGTGTGCTTCGAAAAAAATCAGTAGGGTTGTAATGTGATTAGCTACCATTTTTCTAAAAGCTCATTATGCTTTTCTTCCTGTGTAAGTCGTCAGAGAAAAAGGGAATGCACAGATCATGTGAACTTCAGGAATTTTGTTCACCAAGATAGCCATTTCTTACTGTAAAATAACATGCTAGCTTTTCAACATGATATGGCTTTTCAAAATTCTTGACGGTAGGGAGAGAATATGGTGCTCATGTGGTTTTAAGTATTCTAGTTCCTACAACTATTATTTCTCAATGTAAATTAATAAAATGGTACCCTGGTTTACTACATCAGACTAATGAGAGGTTAGGCAGCCTGCCCTAGAAAGATTAATTTACTTTCTAAAAATATGAAGTTTCTGATTTGCAATGCTAAGGATCAAGCTTTGTCTAGACCACAGTAAATTTGCCAAAGTCATGGCTTTGCCCTTGGCTGCCCAGGAGGGAGCCTGCTGCCTTCTCCTCAAGGGTGGCAGCTGACATCCCACAACACTCAACATCACTGGGCTGTGTAATACAGCCACGACTTTCCTCCTCCTCCTCCTCCTCCTCCTCCTCCTTCCAAGACATTCAGAAACCTAGGCAAGTAGGCAGGAAGGTCTGTCAGCAGGTGTCAGGTTCAGAGCCCTTTGATGGGAGCCAACCAGAATAGTGTAGGGTCTCAGGCCTTAAACCCACTTAACATAACTGGGGAGCAAGATGGAACCTGGATCTTGGTTTCACAATAAGGGCCCAGGGTAAGAGCCACTCAGGCAGGAGATATAAATCTGGACAACAGTGTAGAGATGGTATTTATATTTAAAGCCCGGTAACTGATGAGATCCTTTAGGAATTGAATGTAGTTAGAGAAAAGAAGAGGTTAGAACCCTAAGCCCTGAGGCACTCCAACTCTTAGAGACAGGGGATGGAGAGAAACCAGCAGAGGAGACTGACAAAGAAGTAGGTGAAGAAGTGGGAAGAAACTCAGTAGAGCATTGTGTTGTGAAAGGCAAGTTAAAAGTGTTTCAATGGGGAGAATGTGATCAGCTGCGTCATTTAAAGTACCAGTAAGATGAGGCTTGAGGACTGACTGATGGATTTGCCAATGTGGAGTTCCTTAGAGACCTTAACAGGAGCCATTTGGTTGTTTGCAGGGTTGAGAGTGGGGTGGATGGATGATTGAATTGGATTCAGGAGAAAATGGGAAGAGAGAAATTACCAGTGAGTATAAACAACTTTGAGGAGTTTTGTTGTCAAGAGATACAGAGAAAATGGAGCAGTAGTTGGGTGGAGATGTGGTGTCAAAAGATTTTTGTATTTATTTTTAATGAAAGAAACAAGAGCATGTTTCTATGTATGGCAATGGTCTTGGAAAAGGGAGGGAAATTTTTGATGCAGAAGAGAGGGGAAGAATTGCCAGAGAAGTATCCTTGTGGCATTAGGATGGGATGGAATCTAGTGCACAAGTGTGGGGACTGGCCTTGGCTGGGAACCCCAGTAATCTATTCAGAGTCACAGAAAGAAAGGCAGGATATACGGACATTGGTACTTGTAGGTAAGGAGATGTGGTGGTGGAACATGTAGATTTTTCTGGATGTTTTTATTTCTTAGTGAAGAAGGAAGCAAGTGAATCATGATGAGTGAGCAGGTTGTGGAGGACTGAGGAGAGAGAGAGATGAAGGAATTGTTGAGGAGAATGGGAGAGGGAACAGACTAGGACAGGAATGATACCTGGGCAGCATTATTGGTCCATAGGAGGTTATAATGACCAGGAATTTAGAATGAGATTGGCCAGCATGGCTGTGTTTTTTTTTTGCTCTAGCACATTTTGTTGCAGGTATGCTGGGCCAGAGTAGGCAGAAAGTTGGATTTAATCAGGGGAGCGAATTTACCAGTACAATGCAATGATACAGGAGCAAGGAGGATAAGGGTGCTTGTAAGAAGAATAGTAACGGTGATGGATCAAGGAATTTAAACAGGATAAGGAGGAGGAAGTGAGGACACAAGAGGGTGAGGACGGTGACAAGGTGGTAAGATCAACAGATTGTAGGTCCCAATGGAGTGAAAAAAACCTGTGCTCCAAAGGGCATGTCTGACCTTTACCCTAATAAGTCTCTCAAACTCTTGACATTCACATTTTTGTAAATGTCGATGGAGATAACAGCATCTTTAGTTTTTTTGTGCGGTTGGGGCTTCTCTGTTGGAGCAGTTATTTCTAGGGAGCTGCCAGTATCAGTGGTTGTTGACAAGACAGAGGAGAGGGAGAGTGTTGGTTCTTCATCAAGGAGGAAAATGACTGGTGTTGGGGAGCAGGTCTCAGAGTCTCTAATCGCTTGAGTTTTATATCCCTAGGATTTTAGGAGGTGTAAGAGGAGGTGTACAGCCTCCCAGTGACACACACACATGCCCCACATGTGCATTTTTCTTCTTTACCAGGAATCAGGATAGTGCCCCATGCCAGGTGTATGGTCTGGCAATGAGCCTTCAAAGGTTTTTGGAGGATAAGAGGAAGCCCAGAGAGAGGCCAAGATAAGGTGAAAAGTCAGGAGAGGAAAAGGCAGGAGGAAAAGGCTTTTAAAGATAATGTTTTACCTTAGAATTTAGTTTATGGGGACTTCCCTGGCGGCGCAGTGGTTAAGAATCTGCCTGCCAATGCAGGGGACATGGGTTTGAGCCCTGGTCAGGGAAGATCCCACATGCCGCGGAGCAATTGAGTCTGTGCCCCACAACTACTGAGCCTGTGCTCTAGAGCCCGCGCGCCACAACTACTGAGCCCGTGCGCCACAACTACTGAAGGCCATGCACCTAGAGCCCCGTGCTCTGCAACAAGAGAAGCCACCGCAATGAGAAGCCCGCGCACCGCAACGAAGACCCAACGCAGCCAAAAATAAATAAATTAAAAAAAAAAAAGAATTAACATTTAAAAAAAAGAATTTAGTTTATGAATGATATGAAGATATGTCATTGTGGGAAATATGTGGTAGGAAACGGAGAATCATTTCATTAGGAAATATGGCTATAAAAATGCCGACAGATGTCTTTGTGTAGTGACCACAAGATAGGTCGTTACCTGAGGCTTATCCTTTGGGAATTCTCCTGTGTATGAATTATATCAGTTTCCTGCCCCCTGCCCTCTGGTCTCACTTGGTAGTTTGGACTTTTAAATCAGAAGTGGGTCTTTTAGATCATCCAGAGCAATCCTTTCATTTTTATAGACATTGGAACTGAGGCCCCACGAGGTGAAATCTGGGTTCTCCTATTCTGCAGGGATGTGGGAACCATATTCTGGCCTCTGGCTGTGATGAAAGTATCGCCTACTTCCATGCTTCTGTTGGGGACTTGTTCCTTGTCATGGATGCACTTGTCCTGTATTAAAAGTACCATTTGTCCTTAGATTGAGATACCCCACCCCTGCCCCATGACCCAGGAAGCACAAGCTTGCTACTTCTGCACTGTTATGCAGAGGATGGAACAAGAGGTTTGAGGTTTTGTTTTTTTGCAGATTGGGTATAAACCTTATTCACAAGAATGATCAGGGACTGGGGATAAGGAGGGAACGAGGATTTCATCTCTCTTTAGAATACATTTTAAGTAAGAGATATAAAAATAATAATAACAAAATATGTTGAAAGAGCTTGGGTTCTGGATTCTGACAATAATGAAAGCAGTATGTACTGACTGATTCCTCTGTTCTGGGCAGTGTCCTCATATCCTGACGCTACAGTTTACTAGCAATGGGATCTTGGGCAAATTACCTAATTTATTTGAACTTTTTAAATCTTCAGACAAAATTAAAAGAATTCTAATGCTTTTTTTGCCTGGTATTTTTATAAAATCTTACATTTGATTTCATGTAAAAGTATCTGGCATAAAACAGGTGCTCAATCAATGTTAATTTTTCTACTCTTCCCTTCAAGTTTCCTGAGGTTTAAAAATATTTTTTCAGATTTTGAGCTGCTCAAAAATTTCAACAGCAAGGCGAGAATGGTTATGATTAAAACCATTTGATACTGTGTATTCAATTTTGTAATGTAACCTGATATCAACAGCCAAGATCTTTGTCCTAAAGGGAATTTCATTATTCAGCAAAGTGGGGCTGATTTAATAGCCATTAATTCTGAGGGTATGTTCAAGTTCAAAGTCCTTCTGTTTTAAATGTAAATTGCTCTTTTTTATGTATTTTGTATTGGAATTTAGGAACAAACGCTGTCACTCCCATTTTTCTTTGCATGGCATTGCAGGCGCTTTTATTGTCACAGAGCCCTGTTATTGTGATACCTCACACAGGAAATGCACACTCTGACATTAGGCACCAAATTGCTGAAATATCCTGTGTTTTCTATTCATTAAAGCCCTAAAGCACTATGTGCAAATTCCCTTGCTTTAATTACACACCTCAGGGATGTGCACGCCAAAATAGGAGCCAGTCAGACAAAAAGCCAGGTCTTTGCCAAAAAAACCCAGCCCCCTAACCTGGTAAACATTTATTTTCAGCTGGGAAATCTGCTATTAATTCATATAGTGACTTTCCCAGCTGAAATAATGAGCCAAGCCAAGTGAACCAAATGTTCACAGTGAGCAAACATAAACAGTAGGGAATCAGCCCATCTCTTATTTACATGTTTGTTCCTTCAGCAGTTTAAGGAACATTTGTACGTTTCCCTTTTACCTGGAAGTGTACCAGTGTTTATGCTTCAAGTGCCTTAGTTTTCAAGCAGAGCTTATAGACTCTTCTGTAGAGAGCTGCTTTAAGAAGTAAAAGAAGAGAAAAACCACCAAACCAAATTAACTATTATTAGGGCTTAAGAGCAAAGTCTCCTCACCAGCCACACTGACTTTCTAGTTTATTTGAAGGCCTAAAAAAAAAAGAAAATCAGAATTAGCAAAAACGTCAGATTTTTGAGAGAAATGCCATTTGGGAATTTTTGTTTTAAGTTAACAAAATTTTTAAACTTATAAACAAAAAGTTTCTTGCTCAATAAAGCAAACTAGGAATTAAAATATATTATAGAAGGTTGTTTTACATGTTGGGGAGTCTTTTTTCATTTCCATTTAATTACAAAGCTTTAGAATGTGAAAAATAAGAAAAAAAATAGCTACCCGCTGGTACAATATGCATATGACAAGGTAGAGTATTATTTACTCTTCCTTTTTGAGGCCTGAATACTCACAAAATGCACTCAGATTCTAGAACAGAAAGGTGCCCTATGTGTATAAAACTTAGAAGAGAAAATTGTTTGTATAGAAAAGGATGCATAAAGCTTTGTGGAAAGCAAAGAAAGAAGGAGAAACAGTTCAATTAACACATGAAATAGCTAAGTAGAAGAGTTAAAAAGTCAATATATTGATTAATTCCTATGAAGATGCAGAGTATCTACTCAACAGTCAATTAACCATTTAACATTTTTCTTGATATAAAGGAAGTTTTAAAAAAAGTCACAAACCCAAACATATGTAATGATATAATCAATAATTGGAGTTTTAATGTCTCTCTTAATATAAGCTTGGATGCAGAGTTTTAATTTATTCTCAAAGAACAAAATGTGCTACAATTTAATGAAGGTATGGTTTTTATTATAACAAACGTGAAAAAAGTAGCTTTTAATTCACAGCACTTTAAAATCAAGGTTAACCACCTCCAAACCTTTTTCCTAAATGAAATTTTTAGCAGCTACATGATTTTTTAGCAATGAATAAATGAATAAAATGTATGAGATTTTTTTTTTGTTCTATAAGAAGAAGCAATGCCCTATTAATTTTGACAGACAACTTGGCATTAGCCATTTTAAAATCCAACATGGGATAAAGTTATGCATTACTAGTCTCTCTACATTTTTGTCAAGAGATGAACATTTTGCCAGATTTTTAATAATATGCCAAGACCTTTGTCAGTCGGTTTATTTAGCCGTGCGTAGTTATGCCAGTTTTTGTCCACCACCCCACTGGGTGTAACACTGCCCGTCACAGCTCACATAACTCCTCCCCTACAATTAGACAAAGTCAACACAGCAATCACTCCCAACTGCCCTGAGGTACCTGCACTATCAACAGTGCAGATTCCGAGGCTTGAACAAGCTTTGCTTTGTCAATGCCTCCCCACCCCAATTAGGACTTTTTTTCTGCCCAGGCAATTTAACACCAACACCATGGGTGGACCAGATAACTCTTTTAAAAAGCGAGTTTAAGTAATTCTCCTGCCCCTCCCCCCTCCCCCATCCCAACCCAATCAATTCTTCTCCACCTCCTTTTCACTACTTCCTCCAACTGTGCTGAGGAATGTGCTGCTGCCACACTGAACTCAATGAAAAGATGAAGAAAATGTGCAGGCAATACTAGTCTGGCTGTGATGCTGGAGAATCTGAGACAGGACTGTTGGTATGGAAGGATCTCACTGCATGCAATTTGCAAACATGCCAACTCAATAGCATGTGATAGGCACTGGATTCGGAGGTCTTGGAGTCTTCAAGGGCTGGGAAGGAATAAGAGCTGAATGGGGGAAAATCTGCCCCATGAAACAATGCTTGCCCCTTAGAAATTTGAGATTTATTCATTTTAATAAGAATCTGCAAAATGCAAAAAGAGATTGAACTTCTGATGAGCCCTCCCCTTCTGAGTCCAGTCATTACCTCTTCTTGAGATTTTTCTGTACCTTCCTTTTACTGTCCATAAAAAAAAAAAAAAATCTGCCTTTCTGTCCTGAAAATCATCAGTAGAATTCATATGACACAGGGGCTGTGTAAATCACAAACTGTATTTACTGAGCAGTTGCACAGAGGAGAGGATTGCTTTGATTTTCATGGAGAAAGGTGGAAGCAGAATGCAGTCCATGAAGAGCAGAATTCTGAGAGCTGAAGAGTTCCCAGAACTTCCCATCCAGATGGAGGCAGATTTGGGTCTGCACGGCAGTCCTTCTAGAGAGTCTCCCTTGGTCTGGAGAACTAGGCTACCATGTGATAATTCCCAGTTGAGAGGTGCCGTTGGGATATTGAGAGTAGGCATGGGATCACCATGGGGGTTTGGTCCACTCCAACAAAAGTCGTATCTAAAACACCTCTTCCTGCTCCACATTCATGTGAACTAGAGACTACCTTGGATTTCCCCGAGTAAGTAGGGAAAATTTTTCCAGAATGAGGATGACTCAGGATTGCAATTTACACCTCACACTCAGATTAGTAAAATTTCTTTCTTCTTGCCTTTTCAATCTTCCACATCGATTGATTCCAAACTGTCCTGTACATCACTGGCAAAATAGTTTTCCATGCTTGCCAATTCTACCCTGTTTTTTCATTGCCCACAGCCTCCCTATGGCTCCTCATTGCCATGGCAACCACATGTCCTGGGTTTTTCAGGACATTTTGATTTCAAATATTCTGTCATGTGGTCAGACCGTGTGTCAGATCATAAGCCAAAAGATACATCCTGATTTGGGTTTTGAAAATATTGTCACTATACCCATTTCTCCCCAGATATGATTGTTGTTGATCCTTCTTTTTCTAGCAAACTAAAAAATAGTGCTTCTCTTTATCATAATACCTTTCATTTTTACATAATATTTTGCAGAGTGCTTTCACATAGTCACCTTGGTGGATCCTTTCCTACCTGTGAAATAAGACAAGATAAGAGACATTATTTCAATTTTATAGATGAGAAAATTGGGGGACAGAGTAGTGAATTGTCTTTCCATAATTTCCATAGTGGCAAAACAGCTAGAATCCCCATCTCTTGACTCGAACGTCTTTTTTTCTCTAACATGCTTCTTCCAAATATAAAAGTGATACTTTGTACTCTAGGTTTCTTTGTCATTGTGGTCCCTGAAAGACTGACTTTCAGGGGACTGTGTAACTGTAGAACAACTCTTTCCTGATTCATGTTGCACATCAACTCACAAAATTGAGGAAGAGTTGAGGGAAAGGCTTTAAGATGAAGAGCTAGGAGGCTGAGATGTTAATCACCAATGTCATATATAACTTACAAACAGGGGGAGAGAGGGGGGTGGGGAGAGAGAGAGGAAGGGAGGGAGGGGAAGAGAGAGAGAAAGAGAGAGAAAAGAAGGGAGAGAGAGAGAGAGAGTAGGGGGAAGGGAGAGAGAAAAAAAGAGACAGAAAGAGAAGAAGGAAGGAAAAAAATTCTAGGGACTCTGTCCAACAGTTACACCAGTGATATTTCTTAAAGACAAACTTATTTTAGCACATGTCTAGCAATGTTTATAAACATCTGCCTCTTAGTATTCTTCTTTATTATTAAAATTTCTCGAAAATAGTGTTGTATTATATTACTCCCAGCTAGTATGTTGCATGGCGCTAGACACTATACATAAGAATAAAAAAAGAAAAGAGGAGGGTAATGTATATTATTAGCTTAATTATTCACTCATGTATTCAATAATTAATTTGACAAATATCAAGTACCATCTACGTGCCAGGCGCTATACTAACCGCCAGAGATACAGTGGTGATAGCTCAGAGCTTATAGTTGGGTGATAATTATTGATTGTGATAAGTGCTACAAAGAAGATAAAGAGGATGATGTGATGAGAGAACTGCAGGAGGCTGGGGAGATCTTAGGAGAGCTACTTCAGATCGAGTGGCCAGGGAAAGCCCTTCTGAGGAGGAGGTGTGTAAACCAACACTTGATGGATGATAACGAGGCGGAGTCATGCACAGAGCTAGGGAAAGAGCATTTCAGCAAGTGGAAAAGGAAACACAGAGCCCTGTACTTGTTCTGTTTCATGTGTCTTCAGCATAGTGACCTAGCAGTTGAGGGCTGGGGAAATGATGTGAGGTGAGGCTAGAGAGTTTTATTGGCCTTGAAGGCCATGGTAGGGGATTGGGACTTTATTCTAAGAGCAATAGAAAGAATTAAAGCCATTGAAGAGTGAGACCTATAGATAAAAATTTTCTAGGAAAAACCTGCATCATTACTCTCCAGAACCCAATTCTTATCCTAAAGTACCTAGTCTACAGGAACTAGGTAGACTACGCTATATGCTATTCATGCTATAAGCAGAATGTCAGAACTCTCAGGGGCTACTGGTACAGCATTATAAAGTTATTTACCCTCTAAAAATGTTCAAAACAGAGTGTTTTTGGTTTTTTGTTTTTTAATCATTTTGTTTATTGAAGCAGCAAGGCAAAAGACAGGTTCCCACTCTGGTTGAAGCATATCACCTTAAGCAAATCTGTCGCATCTTATCACCTTAGTTCTCCAAATAGAATGCACAAGCTCTTTTCCTTTCTCAGGTAGGATGGTGTGATTATTGATTACTTGCTGTTTGCAATAAAATACTCATAATATGTAGTGTACTAAATTATATTTCTTTTTAATCTTATTTTCTAAATCTCCTTTAATGAAGTCTTTTTATGCTTTAATACTTATCTTCTATCAGAACAGAACTTTTATGCTAGATTTCAAAATGTGGATTCATTAACACCTCTTATACACCAAGTTCTATATTGTCTAGGCATCTTAAATCAAGGTCAATAAAATTATTCAGAAGTTGGAACGCAGCCAAGGTTAATTTGAGAGGAGAGTACATGAAAATAGGAATAAGCAGGCAGGTTGTTTCTGGCTAGACAGGGATGGAGAGGCTTTGTTACTAAGCAGAGAAGAGGTTTAAATTCTAATTGTTGTTGGTATCTTCAACCTTAATGTTTTGCCAGAAAATGGACAGGAGGAGGCAGTGGTATGTTACCAAAGTTTTTCTGCTAAAGTTTACTATGACATCAACTCAGCAGGCTGGGATTTTAATTTGGCTGTGACTCTGGTCAAGGCAAAACATGTATTGACTCTGTTCAAGGCAACACATGTGTGATGTTCATTTCTTTCTGTTGTGATCCCTGGTGATGTTTGCATAACAACTATTTCAATGAAAAGTGAAAACTTTTAGTCAATTATCAGGTGCTTTGCAATGGCCAGACATCATGCACGTTGCATGACTTGTGGGTTTCAGTTTTCAGCTGGATGTGTTGACACTAGGTTGTGGGTATTCACTAAGGATAGTCACAGATATATGCATGACCCTCAAAGGAAGCTCACCTAATGCAGTTGCATAGCACAAAGCCAGGAGTCTATTTTTTTTTAAATGATATGTATGACTCTCAGTCTATATTCTTTATTTCCTGGAAATAAAGTATCAGATTAATTTTAGAAAAGGAGTAATTGTTGGATGATTCACATTTAATTTGCAACACTGTTGGACAGAAAAATATTCAATGCCAATCCAGGCTTACAGTCATAGCTTCTTTCCTTCCTGAAGGTGTATGTTTAAGGGCAGACATACAGCTAACCCAGACATACCATAGCTTGTCAAAATTCTCTATTTAAGAATGTTTCCTAATGAAAAAACTAAAACAACTGGTTTGTTTGAGTAAATGTGCTTATCAATGTGCTACTTCCAGAATAATCAACTTAGATCTATTTTAAAGTGTTCCCGTAGCACAGAGATTCCATGTTATAAAGTAAACCTTAGGAGCCCAGGATGTCAGGTAAACTTTATGATTTATTCCTGTAGTAACCCGAAGCTCAAATATCTAACCACTCATTTGTTAAAACACACTTAGCAAAAATAAATTTTATTTGAAAAACATTGGATTTCCCATTTTGCTTTATGGATTTGAGTCTTTCAGACAACATAGTATAAGGAAAAACTTAAAAGGCAAAACATACGTAATTTACTTCACACTCTCTTATATTGCTTTTGGTTTATTTAATTTAAAAATAAAACTCTGGGGGGCTTCCCTGGTGGCGCAGTGGTTGAGAGTCCGCCTGCTGATGCAGGGGACACGGGTTCGTGCCCCGGTCCAGGAAGATCCCACATGCCACGGAGCAGCTGGGCCCGTGAGCCATGGCCGCTGAGCCTGCGTGTCCGGAGCCTGTGCTCTGCAACAGGAGAGGCCACAACAGTGAGAGGCCCACGTAGCGCAAAAATATAAATAAATAAATAAATAAAATAAAATAAAACTCTGTCATGCAGTTAATACTAAGAAAAAGTATAAAACATTTTAACGATGGCAATGCTATATTCCCCAGCTGTTGGCCTCTATCCTAAAATGATCAGTTCTTAAAATGAAAAATTAATTTTAAATATTTTTCAGATGGGCGACTGAAGTTTTCTTTCTTTATTCATTAATAAATAGTTTTGAGTATTTTCTGTGTGTCAGGCACAGGGCTAGGATGTAGGGATACAGTACGGAGAGTGACCCAGTTTATTTTAGGAGGGCGTTTGAAGGTGTAAACCTGGGATAGGAGGCAATCTGGAAAGGCACAGAAGGCCTCATAGAAACCAGTTCTTGGGATAGTCTTGCCAGTGATTTAAGCAGCAAGTAACTAAGTGGGAACATTCTTCATGTCAGTAGTTATGATGCTCTGTTATAAAAGGGATTTCCCCCAAGTTGCCTTATTACAAATCCCACGATAGGTGACATTCACATTTCTCCCCACACTCCAATACTAAATCAGTAACTAGCATTAGGTTCCTTTTTTCTTTTCCGTGGATTGATCTTAACCAGGAAACTAGGTGAATTTTGTAGTTTCTCCTGTCCTAGTGTTTTGACATATTTGTCGACCCCTCAGAGTGCAACTTTCTCAGAGACCACCCTAACCCTGAATGCTTTGGAGGCAAAGTTGGGTGGTAGTAGAAGAGGAGACAGCAGATGGGGAGGGGTTGAAAATTATTTTGGAAAATAACTCCCGGATGTATTTTCTGCCATTACTTTACATTCCCTTGGATCTGTTCTAGTTCTGCCATTTAGCGAGTGCTCATAGAAGATGCCAGTGGCCACTGCGGGGAGGATGGAGAGTTTTGGTGACTCAGAAAATAGCCATTTGACATTCAAGCTTCTTTCTTTTGTCCAAAGAGAGCTCACAATAATTCAGTCGTGAAGTTAGGGCACTGAGATAAACACCTGCACAACCATGAAGCAGATTTAAAAGTGCTGTTATTTTCTTGGTTTCCCATCCAAATGAATATTGATAGAGTTTCTCTTAAGAAAGTTCTGAACTCTCCCGTTGCGTGTGGTTACTCCCAAATGTTTTGGTGACCTTAATGAAGGATGTCTGGATAGGGGTGCTAAATACAATTCTGGATTCCTAGTTAAATTTTAAACAAGAAATAATTTTTTTCAGTATAAATATGTCCCATACGACGATTGGGACATGCTTATACTGAAAAAAATTATTTATGCCATCTTGTATTTTTATTTGCTAATTCTAGCACTCTGCCTGGGCAATGGACACCAGAGTCTTCATATCATGATATGAATAGATAGATCAGATAATCATTTTAAGGCACAATTGTCAGCACAATTTTGGTGCCATCAATAGCAGCACGATGAAAACAGTTTATGAAGCACCCACACACTCATCAGAATTGCAACGGTTGCCATGCCAAGTTAAGTGAACAGGGTCCTTTCAATCTAGGAAGACAATAATGGGACAATATCAACAGTGATAAACCAGATGAAAAGAAAAGGGAACATAAAAACTTGACTGACATCAAAGGAGAATATAGAATAAATAAAGTACTTCTATTATGTGGACAACTCGTTGTTAGGAACTGACACAAGACCACAAACATTTCACAGAGGTCACTGGGCAACTGTTGACATCTTCTATTTGGAGGCAAAACAATGACTCAGAAGTAAAAGAATCTCTGCTTCATTTAACAACCAGAATTTCCCAAGGTCCAGAATCACCTCAACTCCTCATCTCTGCAAGGCATTTCATGGGATTAAAAAATTACATGCATATATTAAAAGGGATACATGTACACACATTACTATACACACATAAATAGGGGAAAATGAACCATTGATGCAATCAGAAAATTCTCACGTATTTATATGTAACAGATCTGATCAGTTAGCCGTCAGTAATGAATGACCCTGATAACCATGTTTGGATCAATGGTGCAGGTGTTGCACTGGTGACTAAGATGACTGAAATGACCCAGTCCATTGTGCTAAAGCCTAGTTTTATGGTGAATGCTCACTTGGCAACTAGTTTACCAGACTTTAGAAACTGATTTTAAATGATTGATTCAGAAAGTCCGTATGTAGGATTAAGGTGGCCTAAGAGATTGTCAAGGGTAATCTGTATGTTTTTCCATATTCTTTTCTTATTATAAAAGCAATGCATAACCATTGTAGAGAGGTTAAGAAAACAGGTAAGATGAATGATGAAAAGAAACCACAATCTCACATCTCTGAATTCCTCTTTAAGTTTGTTAATAATGACATATTTTATATACCACCAAAAGATCAGAAAACAATCTATCAGATTTCTATCTATCCCCACCAACATTAAATATATTTTACTCTTATTATTATTTGATTTACAGTTTTATTTTAAAAATAATTTTTTATTTTTTAAAGGAAATATGTTAAGGACCCATCTCCATCCCTTCTTCACTTTCCTCCTTTCTCAGGGGTAACCATTACCCTGAAATTGTTGTGCCATTCTCATGGATGCTTTTACAATACATGTATGGATACATAAACTACCTTTATAATACATGTATAGATACATAAACTATTGTTTTGTGTTTTTTAAAAAAGGAATACTATACACATCCTTTGGAATTTGCTGTTTTCACTTATTATGTTTCTGAGATTTATTCACGTTTATGCATGCAGATCCAATGCATTCATTTTAACTGCTGTACAGGATTCCATTGAATGAATGTATCCGTTCCTATACAAAGAGACATTTAGAATGTCTGCACATTTTTCTCTAATACAAACAGTGTAGCAATTAGTGTCTCTATGTACACATGTTCAAGAATTTTTTTAGAGAGTACACCTAGAAGTATAATTTACTGGTTGGAAAATATAGAAACCTTCAGTTTCCTAGGTTTTGAAATTCCTTTTCAGAGTGATGATGCCAATGTATACTTCCACCAGAAATGTGTAATAATTGCCCCACGTCTTTAATAACACTTGGTATTATCAGAGAGTAATGTTTGCCAGTCTGATGAGTGTGAAATAGTCATTGATTTAACTTATATTTCACTAATTGTTAATGGAGTTCAGCAAATTTTTCATACGTTTATTTGCCATACAAGTTTCTTGCTTTGTCAATTACTTATTCATAATTTTTGCTTTAAAATTTTTTTCACTTGTTTTTAGGAGGCTTCTTTTAATATGGCTTGGATACATAATCCACTGTTATATCATTTGCAAATATTTTCTTCTAATCTGTCTTGTATTTTATTTTGTTTATGAACATCATATCAAATATTTAAATTTAGAGTACTGAAATCTATTCATATTTTCTTTCAAAGTTTGTGCTTTTCATGTTTTGTTCAAGATACTCTTCTTTACCATAAAGGTATTCTCCTTTGTTTTCTTCTAAAAGTTTTATAGTTTTGTTTTTTTACATTTAGGTTTTTAGTCGTTCTGGAATTAATTTTTGTTTATGGTATGCAATAAGGGATACGGATTAAATTTTATCTTTTTTTCATATGAATTTCCAGTTGTCTTAGTGCCATTGGTTGAATGATACATTCTTTCCCTATGGATTTGTAATGTCATCTCTGTTATATATGAAGCACCCATATAAATGAGAATCTGTTTCTGGACTCTATTCTGTCCTATGATCTATTTGTCTATTGCTGCTCTAATGCCGCTCTGTTGAGGGTAAGCCTCCTCTTTTCATTCCTGCTTTCTCCTCCTCAGTTCTCTACTCTCCCATATGATAGGGGTTGTCACAATCTGTGAAAAATCATGTTGAGATTTTGATTGACACTGCATACAATTTTTAGATTAATTTGGAGAGATCTTTACTAAATAGCTATCTTTACTATATTGAGTCTTTTTTTTTTTTTTAGAAATTGCTTTTGTGTGTGTGTGATGAAGTGTCTCTCTTTTTTTAAAATTTATTATTTATTTTATTTTATTTATTTTTGGCTGTGTTAGGTCTTCGTTGCTGTGCACAGGCTTTCTCTAGTTGCGGCAAGCGGGGGCTACTCTTTGATGTGGTGTGCGTGCTTCTCACTGCGGTCGCTTCTCTAGTTGCGGAGCACAGCCTCTAGGCACGTGGGCTTCAGTAGTTGTGGCTCACGAGCTCAGTAGTTGTGGCTCGTGGGCTCTAGAGCACAGGCTCAGTAGTTGTGGCGCATGGGCTTAGTTGCTCCGCAGCATGTGGGATCTTCCCAGACCAGGGCTCGAACTCGTGTCCCCTGCATTGGCAGGCGGATTCTTAACCACGGCGCCACTAGGGAAGCCCTATATTGAGTCTTTTCATCTGTTAACTTGATATACCTCTCTTTGTTTTAGTTCTATTATTCTATCCAATAAAGTTTCATATTTTTTGCATGAGGTTTTTTTTGTTTTTATTGCTTATTTTCCCTAAGTTCCTTATACTTCATGAGGCTATTGTAAATGAAAAACTTTTTAAAAAAAATAAATTTATTTATTTTTGGCTGCCTTGGGTCTTTGCTGCTGAGCATGGGCTTTCTCTAGTTGGTGAGCGGGGGCTACTCTTTGTTGTGGTGCACAGGTTTCTCATTGTGGTGGCTTCTCTTGTTGTGGAGCACGGGGTCTAGGCGTGTGGGCTTCAGTAATTGTCGCACGCAGGCTCAGTAGTTGTGGCACATGGGCTTAGTTGCTCCACGGCATGTGGGATCTTCCCGGACCAGGGCTTGAACCTATGTCCCCTGCATTGGCAGGCGGATTCTCAACCACCGCGCCACCAGGGAAGCCCCGTAAATGGAAAACTTTAATGACATTTACAATAGTTTGTTGTTATTGTATAGAAATGCAATTAATTTGGGTATATTGATCTATATTTAGCAACCTTGTTGAACTTTTATATTTGTCTTAGTTTTTATTGAACCAATCTTATTGTCTTTCAATAATGACAGCTTCATTTTTTTCTTTCCAATTCTTATACCTTTCATTTTCTTCTCCTTGTCTTACCATGCTAACTAGAGCCATCTTTACAATGTTGAATAGAAATAGTGATGGTGAACAACTGATCCGATTTTCTTTTTTAGTGTTATGGTCTTTAGTTCTCTATTTCTTCTTATATTAGTTTTGATAGGCTTTTGTTTTCAAAATAAAAATTCCATTTTATTTATGTTTCCAAATTTGTTGGCATGAAACTATTCATAGTATTCTCTCATGATTTATAAAATCTCTTATTTATCTGTACTTATATTCTTTTTCTTATTAGGTTGTGTTTTTTTTATGACTTCTTCGTTTTACTTAGAGACATTTGCCTTGTACAGTCTTTTCAAAAGATAGATTTTATTTTTCTTGATCATCTACTTTTTTATCATTGCAAATTTCTTAATTTCTACTCATATTTATTAAGGATGCTTTAGTTGCATTATGCAAGGCTTTTTTAAAATTGTGATTCACTTCTAAACACATTCTAATTCCATTGTGATTTCTTCTTTAACTCATGGGTTACCACAAAGTGTGCTTTTAAATTTAAAGATCCCAGGGAGTTTTTCTGTTATTATTTTTAAATTTTATTTGATTGTGGTCAGAAAACATGGTCAATGAGATACTGATTTTTTGATATTTTTTGATGGCCTAATACATGGTCAATTCATGTAAATGTTCCATGTGGGCTTGTAAAGAAAGTGTGTTCTTTAATTGTTGGGGCATAATTCTCTACATGTTTATTAAGTCATTATTAATGATGCCATTCAAATCATAAATGATCTTTCTAAATTTTTAGTTTGCTTGATAATTATGGAAAGATGAGTGTTTAAATCTCCTTCTGTGATTATGAATTGATCAAATTCTTCTGGCTA
Organism: Physeter macrocephalus; assembly: GCF_002837175.3. NCBI lineage: Eukaryota > Metazoa > Chordata > Mammalia > Artiodactyla > Physeteridae > Physeter > Physeter macrocephalus. The sequence continues at coordinate 138,647,792 of NC_041224.1, forward strand.
TTCTGTAAACTTTTGCTTTATTTGGAGGGTATATTACTGGGTACAACTTATAATTGTTATCTCGGTAATTTTTTACTTTTATCATCTATTCTTTTTTTATAAGTTTTTTTTTTTAATTAATTAATTTATTTATTTTTGGCTGCGTTGGGTCTTTGTTGCTGCGTGCAGGCTCAGGAGTTGTGGCGTATGGGCTTAGTTGCTCCATGGCGTGTGGGATCTTCCCGGACCAGGGCTCAAACCCGTGTCCCGTGCATTGGCAGGCAGATTCTTAACCACTGCGCCACAAGGGAAGTCCCTATCTTCTATTCTTAACTTCCTTTATTCCTTTTGCTTAAAGGTCTATTTTTTGTAATATTAATATACATATGCCAACCTTCTTTTAGTTATTATTTGTCTGATATATCTTTCCTAATCTTTAACTTCTAATGCTTATGGCTTTCTGTTCCATTTGAAAAATAACATGTAGCTGCATTCTTTTTAAAATCTCATCTAGGATTATTCCTTTAAGTGACAAGTTTGGCCTATTTACATTTTTCATGATACCATATTATTTTGTACTTGCTTTCACTAGTCCTCTTTACACACCCTCTTTCACTTCCAGTTTTCTATTGGAATTGAGTGTTTAAAAAATAAAACTTTCCTCTCTTTAATGGTTTGGAAATTATATGACCTAATTTTATTCTTTTCATAATTATTGTATTATTTATGTATTGCTATGTAACAAATTATCCTAAAACTAGGCAGATTAAAACAGCAATGAACATTTATTACTTCACACAGTTTTGGTGGGTCAGGAATTGGGGAGTGGCTTAACTGGGTGGTTCTGGCTTGGGGTCTCTCATGAGGACACAGTGAAAACTTAGCTGGGGCTGCAATCGTTTGATTGCTTGACTGGAGCTGCAGGATCTGCTTGCAAAAATGACTCACCTGCGTATCTGGTAGGTTGGTGTTGACTGTTGGAGGAAGGTCTCAGTTTCTTGCCACACAGACCACTTCCTAGGGCTGCTTGAGTGTCCTCACAACATGGTGACTGGTTTTCCTCTGAGTAAGTGATCCAAGAGAGAGTAAGGCACAAGCTAATGTCTTTTATGAGCTAGCATTGTGTGTCACATGCCATGTCTTTCACCATATTTTATTAGTCACCAATTAGACCAGTTGGGAAGGGAAGCATGAATACAAGGAGGTGCGGTTTATTGGGGGCCATCTTGAAACCTAGTGGTAACAATTACTTTAAAAATTTTAACAAGCATGCTCGATTTAACAAAGTCTGAAGTTAATTAATGTCAGTATGACATCTTGAACAATACAAGGATCTTAGAACACTTTCATTATGATCACCTAGTCTTTTCATTATTATTGTTGCTTTTATTGCGTGTGTGTGTGTGCACACGTGTCTGCATGTTTATCAATGTTTGTTTTGATTTGCCCTCCATAGTTAGCAATTAATTTGTTTCTTGCATCATATTTCCTTCTGGACTGATTTTCCTTTTCTTCTCCTGTACTTTCCCTGAAAAGTCCTTTCAGTGAGAGTCTGTGAGTGGTAAATACTTATAGCCTTTATCTTTTTGCTTCTATTCCCAAATTATTGTTTAGTTGTATATAGAATTCTAGGTTGATAGTTATTTTATCTTAGTACTACAGAGACATTATTCCATTTTCTTCTTGTCTCCATTGTTGCTACTGAGTATTCTAAGTTTAGCTATCCTTTTTTTTTTTTTTTAAGGTAATCCATCTTTTCTATGTAAAGACTTTTAGGATCTCTCTGTCTCTCCCTCTGTTTCTCTCTCTCTCTCTCTGGTGTTCTGCATTTTCATTACGATATACTCAGGTATGGATTTATTTTTACTAATCCTACTTGAGACTCATTGTGGTTCTTGAATTTGAGGATTCATGTCTTTTACTAATTTTGAAAATTCTCAGCCATTCTCTGTTCAAATACTGTATCTCCCTCATTCTCTCTTGTCTATCCTTCTGGAACTCCTAACAATAAAAATGTGGGAAATATGAGAAGTAAAGAAATGTTGAGAAGATCATGAGAAGGTCTAACATTTATCTATTTGTGGTTCATTCTGAGATTTCCCTCAGATTTATTCTTCTAGCTCACTGCTTCTCACTTCATCTGGGTCTAGTCTACTATTTAACAAATTCATTGAATTTTTTTAACAAGTAGGTGAAAATTTTATTTCTAGGTTTTTTTTTTCTCAACTTTACCTATACTTTATTTTTCATAGTACCTTGTTTTTGTGATTTCAGTTCTTTTTCATATGATTTAAAATATACTTATATCACTGCCAGTTCTATTATCTGAATTTCTTGGGGGTCAAATGCTGTGGGTTTTTGTTTTCTGTTTTTCTCTGGTGTCTGCTTGACTTGACAATATAGTATTGTTTATGACAAACTTTGAGTTCATCTCAGTGAGGTATGGTTGGCTTGAGGTACGTCTCCCGAGAGCAGGTGCTTTTGCCAAGGGGCTAAGAGGTGTCACTGGATCGTAGAGGGCCATTTCAAAGGCTGGCTACCACTAGCTGAAACCACTTTTTAAGTTGGTTTCTGCATTTTGGGGTTCCCTGGCCTTGTGGTATGAATTCCAAAGGAGGTTATTTTCCCACCTAGAGCTGAGGAAGATTCAGATAAATTTCCTTAATAATCTCTCAGTGTCATTGGGAAGATTTTTTTCCCTGGTCCTTCCTTTCACTGAAGATCACAGTCCTGGTTTTATGCCAGGGTCTAAATTTCAACTCCTTACTTCATGCTAGCCCAAAGTCTTGTCTTTAGTTCCTGTTTGGGTGTTAAAAGCCAAGTCTTTGTGTTACAAAGACCTGAACTCTCCCTTTCTTTCTTAGCCACTTATCTACATATTTTAAATATTTGTGTAGTTTATGTAGCATTTTAAGGTGTTTGTAGGGGGAGGGATTGCAAGTTAATCTAGTTTTACATCTTACCAGAGTAGTTGTTGCCCACATTACTATTTCAAGAAACAGAAGTCAAGTTATCTGCTTGCTCCTGAGGTGCTCTGTACATCTGCCATTCCTCAAGCAGGGAACAGGAGGGCTCCCAGGCAAAAGTTGAAAATGGTGAAATTCATCTTTAGCACTTTCTCATGCAGAGCTTTCTCTTCTAACTCTCCTGTCCTCTGTAGCACCTCATTTGTCTTTCCTCATTGTGCCCTGTCTTTCCAGGATGCTCCAGGCTTCTTCTGGGACTTGTCATTGCTGTGCTTTTCCCCCTGCTTTTTGTGGAAATGTGCCTCACCAGTATCTCTGTACCGTCCAAAGTGTCCAGGTGACAATTAGCTAATCTGATAAGCTCATTCATGCTAATGTGCTAATGAAAGAGGCCTACAGAAGATGGCTGTCCTTCCCCTACCTCCTAATCAGGGGCCCTTCTTCTCCTGCCAGGTAACATATGTGCATAGCAGCAGTGATCTTCTAGAGAGTGTGACCTGGCTGTAGTGGTCTAACCTGGAGGATTGACGTTAATGGAGTGAGATTTTTAAGTCAAGTAGGAGGGACAGCTGGGTTGAGGCAGGCAGGAGAGGGTGAGAGTCAGGCAAAAATGACTCTCAGATCATGACACTTGAGTGTCTACTAATGTGGTGGGTGCATTAACCATTTTCACACCTAAACTGTAAAGAATAAAGAGGATTTCTTAGAACATCCCTTTGCTAAATCAAAATTATTCTTATTGAAAACTCCTCTACAAAGCAAGAACTGGAACTCAGCAGAACCACAAATATACGGGGTTCATCGCTATTCATTCTGATATTTTCATTTTGCTGAGTCTATGGGAAAAGTCTATACCCCTTGAAGGGGATGGTCAGGAAAGAGATGGGCCCTTGCATTGGAGGCTGGAACTTGCAGGGTTGGCTGTAGATGAATAGAAAAGGACTGGTAATTTGTTTTCTCTCTCCTTCTGGGCCTCATTCTCTTGGGTTTCAGTCTCTGATGAGTGAGGGTGTCAGCCCCCAGGAAGTGGTGTGGAGATAATGCAGGCTCATGGGGAGCTGCAACAGATCACATCTTTGAGCCAGGGAGAGGAAACTGTATATCCATGTTTCACGCATAATTCTTTTTTGTTTCCCTGGGTTTTTACAAAGTAGGTGTTTTGGCCTAGTTGATACTATACTTTGGGACCCATTGCAGGGGTAGACTCGGTGGCTGTGTGTTTGTTATGGCTAATAGGGAGGATGCCATGTTAGCCAGAACACCATAGTGACTGTCTTCCTCTGCCCTTCCTGTCCACTCTCCATGCTCTCCTCCCAAGTCCTTCCTGCGGGTTTCTTATAGGCTGGCTCTGCCCGCATTGAAAGTCTTATTTCTCTCAAAGGCCCTCTCCACACAGCTGTGGCTCTGGTTATCTGCTCCTTCCATCCTAGCTCTGGGGTTCTCTTCTCTCCCTTGCAATTTCCTTATGCTCTGCCCAAACCTTTGTAAAGAGTCCCTTTTATTAAACTCTCTTCAAATTGTCCTAATTTGAGTGTGCCATCTGTTTCCTGTGGGGAAGCTGACTGATAAAACACCTCAATTCTTTTTATTTGTATTTTTTTCTTAAAGTAAAAGATTTTTTTTTATCATGGTAAAGTATACATAACAAAATTTATCAATTTAACCATTTTTGGGTGCACAATTCCGTGGTATTAAGTACATTCACAATATTAATGCAACTGGCACCATCATCCACCTCCAGAATTTTTTTTTTTTTTTAAAGAAGATGTTGTGGGTAGGAGTTTATTAATTAATTAATTTATTTTTGCTGTGTTGCGTCTTAGTTTCTGTGCGAGGGCTTTCTCCAGTTGTGGCTAGCGGGGGCCACTCTTCCTCGCGGTGTGTGGGCCTCTCACTATTGCAGCCTCTCTTGTTGCAGAGCACAGGCTCCAGACGCGCATGCTCAGCAGTTGTGGCTCACAGGCCTAGTTGCTCCGCGGCATGTGGGATCCTCCCAGACCAGGGTTCGAACCCGTGTCCCCTGCATTAGCAGGCCGACTCTCAACCACTGCGCCACCAGGGAAGCCCCCAGAATTTTTTCATCATCCCAAACCAAAAGTCTGACCATTAAATAATAACTTCCCATTCTCCCCCTCCCCCCAACTCCTGGTAACCACCATCCTACTTTCTGTCTCTATGAATTCAACTACTCTAGGCCCCTCACATAAGTGGAATCATACAGTTTATTCTTTCACGTCTGGCTTGTTTCACTTACCATAATGTTTCCAAAATTCTTTAAAGATATAAGTGAATTGATACAATAGATCCATAGAGGACAATATTGGTACCCCTCTGGAAGCTATAAATCTTTGAGATATTTGTGGACAACTTCCCACGGAAGGCTGCTGTGATAGAATCAATGTTCTGATTTTCAGTGGTAAGGAATCAAAGATTCCTTAGTGGTAATAAACTAGTTTCTTCACAAGAGAATGCTGTGGAGTAAAACCAAACATTGACCAATAATACTTTCAAATAATATCAGCTATGCAATAGTTTAATATTGAAGAATGTATTTGGGGCTTCCCTGGTGGCACAGTGATTGGGAGTCCGCCTGCCGATGCAGGGGACACGGGTTCGTGCCCCAGTCCGGGAAGATCCCACATACCGCAGAGTGGCTGGGCCCGTGAGCCATGGCCGCTGGGCCTGCGCGTCCGGAGCCTGTGCTCCGCAGCGGGAGAGGCCACAACAGTGAGAGGCCTGCGTACCGCAAAAAAAAAAAAAAAAAAAAAAAAAAATGTATTTGAATCTCGATAATCCTTGAAAGGGCCTTTAAAACTATCGTGGAAGATCTCTTTCTTCCAAGTTGCATTCAGTCATTTATGAACATTGGTGTAAATACCGTAGAATCCAGAAGTATCTTGCCCTGATTCCCTGAACATGCCTCAATTCCTAAGCTACACTGTCACATGAATAATAAAGCTCACTTTTGTCATGTGATGTGGACTGTTAAAGCATTTTAAGGATTATAATCTAGATGGACTTCAAATGACACTGTGCTTTACAGAACACGTGAGCAAAGCAAGGATGTAACTCCCCAACAGCCTGAAGAATCTTTGTTTCATCTAGGATTTTAATTTCCTGTTTTGTGTATTTTTATTAATGATGTGAGTAAAGGTATCAAGTCAGAGGATGCCCTAGTTATTGTTGCATAACAAACTGTCCCAAAATTTAGTGGCTTAAAACAAATTTTATTATTACCTCTTACAGTTGTGTGGATCAGCTGGGCTTAACTAGATGGTTCCAGCTTGGGGTCTCCTATGTGCTTGCAGTCAAATGGTGGCTGGGACTAGGGTCATATGAAGGCTTCTTCACTCCTCTATTGGGGATCTTGGCTGGAGGGTAACTGGAATGGTTGAGGGCTTGGCATGCTTCTTTCTCTTTATGCTGTCTTTCCACTGGCTGGCTTGGACTTTTTCACCATGTGGCAGTCCCGTGGGGGTCAGACTTCTCACTGCTTCTGGCTTCCCCAGAGCAAGCATTCTAAGAGGGCCTATGCAGAAGCTGCAAGCCTTCTGACCTAGCCCCCTAAGTCCCAGAACATCACTTTAGTCACATTCTGTCAGTCAAGCAGGTCAATAAGTTCAGGCCAGATTCAAGGGGAAGAGAATTAGACTCCACCTTTCAAGGGCAGGAGCAGCAAAAAGTTTGTGGCCGCCTGTAATGTATTACAGGGGACATGAATCTTTTTTTTCCAAATTTTCTTTCTTTCTTTATTTATTTTTGGCTGCACTGGGTCTTTGTTGCTGTGCGCGGGCTTTCTCTAGTTGTAGCGGGGGCTACTCTGTTGCGGTGCACAGGCTTCTCATTGCGGTGGCTTCTCGTTGCAGAGCATGGGCTCTAGGCGCGCGGGCTTCAGTAGTTCTGGCACGCAGGCTCAGCAGTTGTGGTGCACGGGCTTTGTTGCTCCGCGGCATGTGGGATCTTCCCAGACCAGGGCTCGAAACCATGTCCCTTGCATTGGCAGGTGGACTCTCAACCACTGCGCCACCAGGGAAGTCCGGGGACATGGATCTTAATCCCAATTCTGCAGCTCCTGAGCACTGGGAACTTAGGCCCAGCCAGCACTTGCTCTGAGAATTGGTTTCCTCATCTATAAAATGCCAGAAATTCAGTGAAGGATCTTAAAGATTTTCACTTCAAAATTGTAAGGATTCTCTGCCTTCAAAATATAGACAACATTTATAATAGAAACTCCTCTTTAAATTTACCTAGAGTGTTTTTAGTTTTAGTGTCTAGGATCTTTTTTTCTGGGCCTATATAAATATAAAACTTGAGCTGGCCAAAAGATACCAATACAAGATTTTATTATGAATATTGACTTCATTATGAATTTTCCATACTTCTTGATGCTAGCCGAAAGGTTACAAAATGGCAACACTGAGCAGAAGATGTACTTCTGAAATGTAAAGAGCAATGACCTCACTAATTCCAGTTGTAAATTCCAGTTCTCTAAACGATGGTGGACAGTGTTGGTGCCCTTTCAGAAATCTGATGCTTGTTGAAGGCTCTTGTCTAGTTTTAGGTGAAGCAGGGACAGAGACAGATATAATTAAGGTGAATGTTTGAGCCTGGTAGATGGTCAGAGCACACTGGTCTTTAGGATCCTCTATTTTGTTTGGTTCAAGGCAGGATGAAAACCTCTTAGAAATGAATCCCTGCCTAAGGCTGACTCCTCAGCTTTCATGGACATGAAGATAGCTTTTTAAAATAAAGGCTCTCCCCAGGTTCCTAGGCAAAGCCCTCTTTCAACTGTATACCAGTTACACCAGAGAGCTAAATTTCATTGCCTGCGCTGCCCAGAATTTTAAAACTAGAATCTCAGATGTGTTCATATTAAAATATATTTATATTTATATATATAAAACTCAAAACAGGGAGTTCATAACCCCACTGAAAAACTTCAATTAGTCCAGATGAGACTGTCTTCTGCTCTACTCCCTCCAAAACAAACCACGTGGTACTGAAATATAAAAACACCAAAAATCCTCTGTTGCAAACCCTGCTGTTTGCCTACCCAGCAGCCGCTTTCCCTTTACTCCTTGCTCACAGAACACCTGGTCTTGTTCCAGAATATACCCTTATTCCTAATTTTAGGGTAAATCCTGATTTGTGTAAATCAATCATGGTGTTCCCCTGACAGTCCTTGGATCAGGCGTGGGCATGTGACCCAATTTGACCATTAAAGATTGTGAAGGGAAGTCTGCTTCGGGGTCTATGCAAGAGGCATTTTCCTTCTCAAAACAGCACATGAGAAGAGACATTTCTACGCGTCCACTCAATGTTGCTGTATCTGAATATGACTCCCAGACTCTAGTTATTGCAGCTGCCTTGTAAGCATGACAGCCCTGGCCTGACATCCAGCAGACACACCGAAGGCGGCCAAGCAGGAGGATGAAAAGAATCTGTGTCCTTGATATAATCAGCTACAGCACCACCTACCTCTGACCTTACCATTAATGCAATGGTAATTTCCTCATTGTTTAGGTCAGTTTAATCAAAAGCCTCTATTCCTTGAAGCCTGCAATATCTGAATGTATCTCTTTCTCACGCATGGTGGGAAAATATTGGCATACTTAATATCCCCATGAAGAGTATCCATACTTCACCCGTGCCTTGGGTGAGAGAGGATGACCTCAAAAAATAAAATATGTGGTGACCTAACTCAATGGGATTGAATCCAGGATTAGAAGCATGGCTATGTCCTGACATAGTCCTAAACCCTAAGAGAATGATACTGATCATCATAATGGTGGCTGATACTTACTGATTGTGTACTCTGTACACAGACACTAAATGCTTTAAATGCGTAAGTCATTTAATTCTCAAAAAACCCCTATAAAGTCGACACTATTATTATTCTTACTTACACAGGTGGGAAATGAGGCCCAGAGAAGTTAAGTAATATACCTGAGGCTGGAAATCTAGTAAGTGGTGGAACTGGGTTGCAAGCTCAGGCTGCGTATTCAAGAACTCAGTCTCCATCACTGTGGTCTTTGGCCTTTCTGCTCCCAAGGAAGGAAGTCCCTCCTCTCTACTGCTACCAGCAGCCACAGGGGAGGCAGAAGTGCTTTCTGAAATGGTACAGATGAACCGGTTTGCAGGGCAGAAATTGAGGCACAGATGTAGAGAACAAACCTATGGACACCAAGGGGGGAAAGCAGTGGGGGTTGGGGGTGGGAGTGTGATGAATTGGGAGATTGGGATTGACATGTATACACTGATGTGGATAAAACAGATGACTAATAAGAACCTGCCGTATAAAATTAAATTAAAAAAAAAAAAGTGCTTTCTGTTTTCCTGGGGAGCTTTGTGAATAACCACACCTGGTTTCAAAATCAATTACTTCGGGTCATTCATTCATTTAGCAAACATTTATTCAACATAAACTATGTTCTAGGCCTTGAGCAAAGATGGAGTAAACCTAGTTTCTGCCCTCAAGCAGCTTAATCTAGTGGGGGACAGATTCTTAATCAAATATTTATCAGACCTCATACTCAATGCTTTAGCTGAGATAATAATCATAGCTAGTCCTTGAGTCTTGAAGATGTGTCAGACAGTCTTAAGGATGTAACACATATTAACTATTTTAATCATCACACAGCCTCTATTTTCCTGGGAGGGAACCAAGGAAGAGCTTAACCTATCATCCCATAGCTGGTCAGTGGCAGAGCTGAATTTGAACCCACTTGGGCTGCAAACCACTAAACCAGGGGGTGTGCAAATCCCTGTGGCAGCAACTGCTTCCAGCTGGAACAGACCGTGGCAGAGGAGGGATCCGGATTACTTCATGGATGAGAGGACTTTTTAATTGGACCTTGAACGGTAAATGTGAATCAAGGTACCATGAGGGGTAAACAAATCGAGAATTTTTTTAAAAAGAAGAAGAAGAAAAAGGAAGGAAGGAAGGGCATTCCAGGCAGAAGGAACAACATGGACAAAGATAGGAAGGCTTCAGGGAACCATAGAGTATTTGCAGAATGGTGAGTTCTTTGTGATTCCTGCATAGTGTGTGGAGGATGGAGTGATGGGACCAGAAGGCATCTTTGTATATAAGGAGTCTGTATTTTATTCTGCAAATAAGAGAGGCATATTGAAGATTTTAAAGGAGGACAGTAATATGGGCTTCTTTTATAACGATTTAAATGAAAAGGAAAGAAACAAAGCCTTTAAAATGTCTAATGTCTAGACTTTAAAATGTCTAATACAGAAAGGTGGGTGGGAGTAGCTGGGGAGGCCAGTGTGGGAGGACACCCTAGAAGAAAGCCCTGGAAGTAGACGGACCTGCTGGGGGCTGTTGCTGTTATCTGGGAGCCAAGAATGGCTTCTACACTTTTAAAGCGTTGTAAAACAAACAAATAAAACAAAGAATAATATTTGACAGAGACTATATGTGGCCCTTTATAGAAAATGTAGCCGCTCTCTGCTCTGCTTAAAGCTGGTGGTGCCCTGCAGGAGGGAAAGGTAGGTGAGGGGATGTGGAGAGGGTCATCCTGAAAATCCTTAGGAGGCAGAGCTCACAGGACACTGGCCAGAAGGAGGAGGGGAATGAGAGAACAGGTGATGTCAAGGATGAATCCAAAAACTCTGCCTAAGGGAGTATCATTATCAAACAAACGAAATACAAGAGGGGCACCAGGGCAGGAAGACTTTTTGATTTGGGAAGATTCCTGCTGCTGTGAAGTGTCCACAAGGCCTCCAGGTGGAGATATTTGGGAGACATTAAACTGAACAATACTTATATGTCAGCTTCTCTATGATCTATGATCTAAATTCCTTAAGGGCAAAGATAACGCAACTGCTTAGTGTTGATCCCAGCCCATGATAGGCTATTAATCAAGGGTGTTGAACTCACTGAACTGAATTAGGCTGTTGAATTCAGGAGACGCGCTGAGAGACCTAGTTTAGAGAAAGAGACCTAAGTCATTGGTGTTTAGGTGGTTATTGAAGTATGGGCGTTGATGGCATATTTAATATACTCAGTGCAATATTGTTCCATCTGTATATGCATTTGTCTGGCTGCCCAATTAAAAGCAAGCCCCTCTTGTGGCAGGATGTCTCACTTTCGATTCAATTTGCCAAGAGGCAGGAGAACATGGCAGTTAGAAGCCAGGGCTTGTAGCCAGGCAGCTTGGGTTTGAAAACCTATCTCTCCTACTTTCTAGGTGTAACCTTGGGCGAGTCACGCAACTTTGTGCTTTAGTTAACTCATCTATAAAATGGAGATAATAACACTAACACCCTTTTAGGGGGTCGTTGTGAGACTTAATGATATATGTGTTTAGAAAGGGCTACGATCTGTTAAAAAATAGGGCAAATCACGTTAGCCCACTAAAAGAAAACCCAACAATGGCTCAGAGTAAAGTCAAAGTTCTTACCATGCCTTACGTCCCCGACCTGATCTCCTCGCTCTGCTCACCTTGCCCAAGCGACCCAGCCTCCTTGCTGCCTCCTTAAACTCACCGGGCACGTTCCTGCCTCAGGATATTCGCTTTCCTTCTGTCCAGAGCACTCTTCTCCAGAATCTCAGTATGTCTTGCTCCCTCGCCTCCTTTGACTCTTCATTCGAATGTCATCACTCTTTTCTGAATAGCAAACACCCTCACGCCCCGAATTCCCCCTCTTCCTTCTATGCTTTGTGTTTCCCCATCACAACTCCCACATGCTAATATGCTACATAATTTTATTTTCTTCCTCCTGTCACTAGAATGTAAGCTAGTGGGGACTGGAATACTGCTGCATTTGCTGAGTGAATGAAGGATGCCTACCGCATAGTTAAGGGCTCAATCCAGCCTGGGAGCTACGGTTGCTTCCCAAACATCTGGTGCTTTGTTGATGACACACACCTCCCCAACAGTGCCAGTTCCAGCAAGGTTGAGGGCACAGGGGTAAATGCAGGCACAGATGTCTACTCCTTGACCCCCTCCACCCATAGACCCTGAATGAGAGAGCTTCTAGTCCACGTATCTTGGGCAGTCAACTTGTGAAACGCATAGGTTTGGGGAAAATAGGCAAAATAGGCGAATGCTTTATGAGAGTGCAAAACCCGTTTGTAGTCTTTTAGAACTGGTTTAACAACCCAAAGTAGAAAATTTGTGTATACACAGTAATGCTGTTTGTTTGATATTCAATTAGTATTAAAGTGGGATGGGAACTCCTCTTATATTGGACTCCTATGGAGATGGACAAAGTAATTTTAGAGGAAAAGCGGCTGCCCTCAGCAGTAGGCTTAGAAATGTCAATTTTAATTAAAACATTTATTTTCAAATACATTTCACTGTTCATATGTAGCGATATGTGTCTACTTCATGCAAACTTTCAAACCACTGGGCTGAGGAAACTGGAGAAAGGCATTTTGATAGAGAACACTAACAGTATGATCAACACAAAGAAATGTAAAGAAAAGAAAATCCACCTTGTGCTTCAGTTTCTCCTTAGTCCACACGTTAGATTGTTCTTCATGGGCTTGGCCATTGCTTTTAAAGGCCTGCGGACACCCTCAGAGAAATCTGGTGTCACTGGGTCCTGGTGGTGGTGGGCATGCCCCCCCTCTCAGGTGAGGTCTGCTTAGTGTGTGGGTCCCTCCTTACTTCATCGGTAGAGGTTCTCTCCCCGTGTTTCTAGATCTTAGCCAGAAGAGAGCTACCAAATCAGCCAACTCCCGATTCAAAATTCTCACAACTTCCATCTTCCCCTGAGTACTATTTTGGGTTTGAATGACGAAAGCTGAAGAAAGGTATCCGAAATTGTACAATCACCTTCTGAGCTTACCTCTCCTCTTGTTCTCTGCCCTGCAAAGCACCTGCCAAATTTCTGTTGACTTCCCAGGGAAACCGGTCATGACTTCAATGTGTCCAGAAAAAACATTGAAATAGAAATGGGCCCAATTTAAATAAGCAACAATTTAGGATAAGAATTTCTGAAAATTTTGCTCAAATTTCTAAAAGGCTTTTATGAACACATGGTTATTTAGCATTGGAATATTAAGATAATCTTGATGTGTGTAATGCTAAAAAATCATTGTCAGGGTACAAAGACAATAAGCAATATTCATTAGTGTGACAAGTGTCCTTTATCTTGTCATCTGTTGAACGCATATCTGATTAAGGTGTATCCTCAGATTTGAGAAAATTACGACATATAAATACAGTTGCATGGATTGCTGCTCTCAATATGCTTTTAACCTCTTCAAAGGAACCATTAACATCACAGTGAGAAATGCAGAGTGAAGTCCAGAGAATGTATGCAGGTACTGCAACTGGCTGTGTACTCCAGCACTAAGCATGTTAACAAGTTATTGAATGTTCCACGTTATAAGTTGTGAGACTTTGATTTTGTGTTCCATGATGTTGATAGCATACTTCAATTTTTCAAAAAAATTTCTGAGCTAATTTAAAAATGCTTTTGAGTTTTGCATTTTGATTTTAAAAGTATACTACGTTATAATCAACTCTCTTAAAGCCAAACATTTTGTTCCTCCCTAGGAACACATAGATTAATATATATGTATGTATATATGTATGTATATATATGTATGTATATATATATGTATATATGTATATATATGTGTGTGTGTATATATATATATGTATATATATATATATATATATATACATATATATATATATATAAAATTTTGGCTAAGAGCTCTGATAAAGGAAAGGAGACCCTGGCATTATTTTTCAGATGGCTCATAGAAGAGCTATTTGCTCTCCAGACTATATGGACAGCAGACACATATCCTGACATATCCCGGCAGAGGAAATCAACACTGGGATACTTAACACCAACAAAAGAAAATAAGATACCTATTAAGCGTTGACCATATCAAACCAGGTGCTATTCTGAGTTTTTATAGGCCAGCTCATCTAATCCTACCAATACCACTTTGAGAGAGGGACTATTATTGTTCTCATTTTTCAGGTGAGGAAACAGTCACAGAAAGGTTAAATAAGTTGCCCCACATGATATAACTAGTAAAAAACTTCAACTCAGGCAGTCAAGCTCTACAGTCTATGCTTGTAAACATTCATATTTAATAAACAGAGAGGATGTGCCATTCTGGGACCTTTCTTTCCATAGGATGGTGTTGGGTTGCTCTTAACATAGTGCTTAAAAAGGCAGGCTTTCAAGCCAACTACTAGGTTGAAGTCATAGCTGCTCCAACTCCAGCTGTGTGACCTTGAGCAAGGTACTTAACCTCTCTCTGCCTCAGTTTTCTGCTTAGTAAGATGGGGATAATGTGAAGATTAAATGAGTTGGCACACAGCAAGCACTTATTAAGGGTAGTTATTGTTTTCATTCGTTCTTTTACTATTTATGAATAGATAAATAAAAAGGTATAAAAATAGAATGGATCAGAAACACATTGGGTTTATAGAGGCCAATAAAACCTAATTCATTTTCACAGCATTTTTTTCAATAAGGAAAAAATCAGAAGAAAATTAAATAATGTGGCTACCTTCTTTTTTTAAAGAGGAAACTTTTTTTTTTTCCAACCTCTGATTTTGGTATAAATCTGGCATCCATTTTTTTTTTTTTGTGGTACGCGGGCCTCTCACCATTGGGGCCCCTCCCGTTGCGGAGCACAGGCTCCGGACGCGCAGGCTCAGCGGCCATGGCTCACGGGCCCAGCCGCTTCGCGGCATGTTGGATCTTCCCGGACCGGGGCACGAACCCGGGTCCCCTGCATCGGCAGGCGGACTCTCAACCACTGCGCCACCAGGGAAGCCCTGGCATCCATTTTGATGTAACTTACCACTTACTATTAACTTTAGCCTTCAGATCTCTGTTGCTTTGTTCCTGCTTCCCCATTTTTATGTTAGTTTTCTTTCTAACATCTTCTGAAATCCAGTCAAGGTGAGGCTCAACAAAACCAGATGTCATAGGAGAGACCAGAAAGAAATAGGTTACTAAGATGTCCAAATGAAGCAATGATTTTTATCAAGGAAAAACTGCAGAAGTCAAGGCTTCTGTGTGTAGCATTTGTCCTGGTAAAGCGTCTAACACAACCTATGTTATGTGCTCCACATTTATATTGGTCCGGTGAGCAAATAAGAGACAATTTTCAGAACCAAAGAATGTGGAAAAAATGAACAGGTTTTCATAGCAATTAGGCACCAGGTGGAAGCCATTTATTACTAATATAGTAGATACGACCATTCTATGCCTCATGGAAGTCTTTACACCTTGTTGAAGGGGCACTGTTTACTGCAAATAATTTAACCATGATGAAGCCATGGAGAAAGAGGCACCATTAGTGAGGGATTCAACCAGCCAGCAGCTGGCTTTTATTAAAAGAAGAAATATAATGAGTTATTGGGAAGAAGTTGAAATCTGTCGGTATATTTGCTTGCGATTTTTATTTTTTGTTAGTGGAGGATCATTTTTGCTTTCTGAAGCATTTGATTGATTTAAAGTAGCTCTTGTCATTAAGTAATCTTTAAATTGACCTTCAACCATGTATCAGCAGTTCTACGATGGAAGCAAAGGCATTATGTATTACAGTTTTGGATATAAGTTCTGAAAAAGCCAACTATCATTCTGAACATCAAAGAGCGCCCCTTATCAAGGGCTTGGCTGAGAGGATAAAGCACTGTCTATTTACCTTATGACCTTGGTTCCGATACGAATTGTATTGCCAGTGAAAGGACTTTTATGATCTCAGCCCCACACAGGTAGATGGTAGTCCCTATCTCCAAAATACGGATTGTCAAAGTGGAATTTTCCTGCTTAGGAGAGACTTAAGGCTGTAAAAAGTCCAGAGACAAGGAAGTGAAAAAGCACCCAGCTCATATGCCATCCTAGAGATGGCAGTCTTCTCAACTGGACCAGGTGGCTCAGAATAGCAGTCTGGGGTCCAACCTGGCCTTCAGATAAAGAAATCTGTTTTCAGAGCTTGCAACTAGTCCAAGTCTATTTTTCAAGCCAATACCTCCTCTCTAAACTCTCCCTTCCCCCACCCCTCTCCTTCCAGAGACAAAAAGCAGAAAGTCAACTGGAAGGATCTTTAGGATGCCCTTTGTAGAACCAGTGTGACAGTTTTAACATTTTGAAAGGGTGATTCCAACTGAGCTGATCTGTTTCAGACTTTGCTTTTTAAAATTAAGATAAAAAATAATTAGTTATTACATCCTCAACATAGTCATTTAGATGATAGAATTGACTGTTATTATAATTATGCCTATAGCATTGTATTTTCAGGAAGGAGACCCACTCCATTTACTATAGGATAAAGTACTCTAAGTGAAAAACTTTCCTGCCCCATATGAGCAGTTTTAAAATTAAAAAAAAAAATTTAATCAAATTAATAAAAGACAATGTCATTTGTATTTGATATTTGAATTTATTTGATAAGAAATGAGTATGTACCCCAAATGTGTAATATCTTATTTTAAACAATATCTATTTGCTTCTGTACATTTGATCACTTCCTTTATTTTTCATTCTATTAGTTTACTAATTTAGTCATTCCTACGTCCTTTCAAGAAATATTTTAGTAATTTTGGAGTAAAATAGTTTATATATAATAATCTTATTTGTTTGGCACAGCAAGAAGGGAGAATTCCAACGTCTGGTTTTACACTATATCGCTTATTGAAATAAGGGATATATAGACAAGAATAATCTCTCTCTTTAGCGGTAAGGTAGAACACTCAGCCAGGTAAACAACATGAACTTCTGTGATAGTACAATTAGAAGCATTTAAGGGACTTCCCTGGTGGTCCAGCAGTTAAGACTCTGCACTCGCAATGCAGGGGCCCCGGGTTCGATCCCTGGTGAGGGAACTAGATCCTGCACGCCGCAGCGAAGATCCTGCGTGCCGCAATTAAGACCAGGCGCAGCCAAATAATTAAATAAATATGTTTTTTAATTTAAAAAAAGCATTTAAGATTCTGTTCCCTATATACAAATATTAAGTAACTTCAGCTATTTTAAAAGCAAAAGCACATTTCTGAGGTGGGGGGATGGTGCATTGCTATGGGTCTATGTCTCCACTAAAGGAAAAACCCCTCACCCATGGGATTTAAAGATGACTAGCACCACCCATGTGAAGTGAAGTCTGTTCTCACTTTCTATGTGTGGTGCAAGCTCTGGGAGCCTTGGAGCTTCAGTCTCACCCAACTTACTCAAAAGGCTCACATGGTAGACTTGAAGGAAATGCAGGTTGCTGTGGAGTGGCTGTCAGTTTACAGAAAGGTGCACGGGATCCAGACATTCCAATGGTTGTGTCTGGGAAGCAGAGTTCTCCATATTCCAGGAGGTGTTAGTCCTTGGTGCCTGCACCATTAGGCTAAATGGGCTTCTCCCCCATGCACGGAGGGGAGAGCAGATGAAAGGATACAAATGCTACAGCCTTTTATTGTCAGCAAACAAAAAGGGGCGCACATGTGCCGGTTTATAAATTACTGTTTTCATTAAAAAGGAGTTCAAAAATCAGGTTCCACTTATCATTGTTAAAACCTTAAAATTTTTATAGCCGTATGATTTCATTATATGAATTACAAAAGAGTAATAGAGTAATATTACTCTTAAGCCAGCTCACTTAAATTTAAGACATTCAAACCCAACAATGCACTAGGTTCTTTAGCTCAAGTTATGCAAATAATATACATTTTTTTATTCCACTTCCCACCAGGTTATACATGTATTACAAACACAACAAAGACCTCTTTCTGTACAGTATATTACTCAAAAGCTAGTAAAAAATAGAAGCCAAAATATTGTGAATTACATTCTTAAAATGGTTTGGCTTTGTACTACTGGCTGACATATTTTAAATGCTAAAGAGAAACCGGGACTGGAAAGAGAAATGTTGACTCACTGTTACCTACTACTGTTGTCATTCATACTGATATTCTTCAACATCTAAATCAGATTATTATCTTTGTTTTCTTTAGAGTGGAACTAGCAGAGCCAGCTTTGCTACATTTGGAAAATCAGCAGGGGGAATGGTTATCTCAAAAAGACAAAAATACAAGAAGGGACTGAAACTTAACATAAATTACCATGGCTGTCCCTGAACTCAGAACTGGGGAGAATCTTTTTATTCTTTTTCACAAAGCTGACCATGAAAATCAATATGGATTATTTTGCAAGCGTTATTTCTTAAATATTTTGTAAAGGTGCATAATGTAATGCATTTATTTAAAAAAATACAGCCACTGACCTATTCATTCTGTTTAGGCGTTAAAGGAATAAAGGCTAAACTTTAGGAAATTAGAAATACTGAATTCAGTCTTATGACGAAAACAACACGCACATTATTCATAGACTTAGCCCCCCAAATTGTATGCTAGGTAGTGAGATGGCTCTGTGTGCTTTCCCTGGTTTCCAAGTTTCCATTTATGCCTAGTGTAGTCCATTGGTAACTTGCTCAATTCAATAAAAGTAAGCAAAAAAAAAAAAAAAAAAGGATTTTTCAAAAAAATGAACAAAAGCATATTTAGTGTCTCTGAAATACAGAGGTTAGTCTCATTATAATCTCATACTTTAAAAAATCCCTTTACTAAGGGAGTTTTATTTCTTTATTCTGGGCAAATTGAAAAAAATAAGAAAAGTGGAAAATAAGAAATTCAGTCTTTTGGCTTCATGACGTAACATGAGCTCTGTGGGAACGAGGGAACATTCCTTTATACTTGTCTGCAATCTGAGCTCAGTGGCTTTGAAAGCTCTGAAGTCCTCCACAAAACTCTTTCCTCCTTTTTTCTCCCTTAAAAAGAAAAAAAACAACCCACCTCAACTAACTTGTATAATCCCAACAGCATTTCTAACAGAAATTCTCACCTCAAATGCCTTCCTGTGATACAGAGGGTAGAACCAGTCTCTGGAGTACTTGGCAAAACACTCCCAGCCGCTGGTTAAATTCAACAAGTGTCACTTGCGCTTCTGCTGTCAGCATAGAGTTCTTTATACACGGCAAGAAGGGCCACACTGGAAGGCAGGCAAGTGCGTTTAAGAGGGTGCATCATCTGTTTGGACGCTGCCAGTCTGCCCCTGGATCTGGGGATGGCTTCGTTCTTAACAAAATGTAGACGCAGAATCACATTTACTGTCACAAAACATTAACAGTACTGATGGGAAAGTTTAAAAACCGCCCTCCATTGGGTTGCTATTAAGAAGAAAAAAAAAAAGACTGTGAGGTCAGAATTATTTCTTAATTGCATTTCACACCTGGTTGAGATAGTGTCTACAGCTGCAAGGAGATGAAAGGAATGATTGATCCTTGAAAAGAGAATAGGTAGGGTAGGCACTGGAAGGCTTGAGAGCAAGGCACACTGGGGTGGAGTGAAAGGCAGAATTCACTTTTGGTAGAATTAATTTCTTGCCAGCATTTGAGAAAGAGGAAGGAGGCTCTGGAAGCAGCTTTCATTCTCCAATGCTGACTGCAAATCCTCCACCATAACAGTCTCACTGTAAACATCAGATATTTTAGATGCAATTAGACTTCCATGCACCATGCACAACAGCTGGGAAGAGTTTCCAAAGTTTTCTTTCTTCCTTTCTTTTTTCTTTTTTTTTTTTAATTTGACTGGAATACTAAAGAAATAAAATATCCTGACAACTTCTAGCGTTGTCTTGTGACTTAAAAAAAAAATCAGCCTGTGAAGTATCACTGCTCTGTTTTAGTCTAATGCTACTTCTATCTTTTATCCTTTTTAATTAGAAGGCAAATTCTCAGACCGCCAGGCCTAATCCCTACACAGTGGAACAAAGCCCAGCAAAGCCTTTGAACACTGTTCAGCCGGGCAGCACAAACCCTAGTAACTGTTGGCAGTAGAGGGGCAGGACTCTGACCCTCATCTCAGCCATTCTCCTGATGCTCCCTGCCCTTCAGAACCCTATCTGTTGTTCTTCTGTTTAGACTGAAAAGACAAAAGAGGAGACAATGTGGGAAACCTAGAGGATTGGCTAGGTAGGATGCAGGGAGCTGGTGATGGATAGGGGCAAGTAAATGGAGTTTCACGGGAATGGACACAGTGGGGAGAATTGGATCACCAGATTAGGTCTTTAGGTTCAAGAAATTTCTTCATCCCTCACTAAATCTTTTCATGGACAATGCCACTTTTTAAACAATTGTTGCATTTCCAATTACTCCAGGAGTGTTCAAACAAATGCCCCCAAACCCTCCATGAAAAGTTTACTTATATTTTAAACTCGCCAGATGAAAATCAATAAAACAAACACCCCCACATCAGTGGCAGACACTTATATCTCCAAAGTATTTACACTTGTAATCATATTTGAGTCAAGAGCATAATTTGAGCTCACTCAAGCAAAACATGCAACTAGACAGAAACGTGAATTTTCAAAGCTAATGGGAATAATCATGAATCAAAAAGCCAAATTCCAAGTATGCAAATATGAAAAAGGATTGTTTGCATTTCCTACTTTGGCTGTCTCTGAATTATTGAACAGTGAAACAACAGATGCTACTACCGTGCTGCAGACTCTTCCAAATTGTTCTTAGATTGAGCTACGTATGTGTGGGAATTACTGTCTGGTGCCAGGATGTTTGAGAGCTGTGTTGGGATTTCTGAAAAAGATATGCATTTTCTGCATTTTGAGATATCTGGGACAGACATTTCAGGAAAAAAAAAGGAAACAAAACCAAAAACCTTTCATTGGAAACATTTTTAGCAGCCCCCCTGACCTTAACACAGCAGGTTTCACAAAGCCACTTTCATTTTTCCTCCTTCGAAAGTCTACAGAAGCACCAATAAATGCAGTGCCATACTTAACCCAACCATTATGGTTGTCTTTGTAACCAAACATCAAATGTGCTGCTGATCTGGCTTTGGATGACAGAGAGGTTGATTTAAATCATAGGAAAGGATTCAGTCAGGAGTTTGGATGAATGATGTTCAATAAATGTGTGCATTTTATCATATAACCTTAAATTCAAAGTTAGAGCAAAGCCACTTTTAAGGAAGTTCCCATTTTTAAAGATCTTCGTAGGACAAATGTACCGAGTCTAATATTTAAATAAAATATGATTTCAGAATTTTAAAATGTAAATTGATTTCCAGCACATTTCTTTTGAGAACACATGTTTACCTTATTAAAGGGGCAACAATATATGTAATTATAGTCCATTTCTATATAATATCTATTACTCAAGTGACAAACCCAGTATCTTCCTTAACATTCTCTCTCTTTGCACTGCATAGGCAAATCCTTTCTCTAGGTCAAACAGTGGTAAAATAAGTGAAATGTACAAAGATAATCAAATACAACTACAGATAGTATTTTATAAAGAATGATGCAGCATTATTGACAGTCTTCTATCAGCCTGCTTTTGTGATTGTCTTTACCTTTGATATCTTTAAAAACATATGCAAAATATAAACTAATAAGAACCTGCTGTATAGCACAGGGAACTCTACTCAATACTCTGTAATGGCCTATATGGGAAAAGAATCTAAAAAAAAAAAAAAAAAAAAGAGTGGAATATGTATATGTATGACTGATTCACTTTGCTGTACACCTGAAACTAACACAACGTTGTAAATCAACTATACTCCAATAAAAAATTATATATATATACAAAATATAGCTACCTATATTGATGCTCTTTAAACATACCTTATGTTCATTTTTTTTCTCTGTTTTCATTGAAAACTGTCTGAAAAAGAGGATACACTAATTATTTCGGAGGCTCCCAACAATGATCACAATTGGCAAATAAAAATACTTTAAAAATTTAAAAAATACTCTTCATAAAGATAGAAACCTTTTAAAGAAATTTTCTAAATATTTGCACACATTTCACTGTCTAATGCTCCAATGGAAATGATCAATAAACATTTGCATAAAAAGAGCAAACTCATTATGCGTGTGGGTTTTAAGTCACTGGAAATCTTTACCTAGCAGGAAATTATTTCTTATTGTCCTGCGTGCACAGGCTGACTTCTGCAGGCATGTTATGAAGTGCCATGGACAATATGCTGTAGTGATATTTAATACTACATTTCCAAAAGAAGGTTCTAGAGACTAGAAACACACACAAACCACAGCTAGATGCAGTTCCCATAAATCAAACATGGCATCACTTCTATCAGGGAATGGTTTTTGTGTTTGTTTTTGTCCCCACATCACTGTCATCTACCTACACACCTTGATCATGTGTATGAATTAATTTTAGTAGAATGGAATGGGAAAGAATCCAGATCAGAGGAATCCAAAGCTTTTGAAAACAGCTTTTCTTTTAAGAAACTAAGACTTGCATGAACACTGACAATGCGGGGTACCTTGTTATTCAACATGGTTGAATATACTTATTAGTACTTATTAGAATGTGAAAATTAAAATACTATATTTCCTATTTTTCTCTTTCTCAGAATTCACGTAATTTAGCTTTGCATAACAGCTTTGAGCGGATAGCGTTGGCAAAGTTAAAATATTTTGTGTGCAGGTTAGTTTTTGTTAGTGTTCTTCAGTTTCTTCCACTGAATTAGGCTTTCTTTAATAAGAATAAAATCTTAGAGGGTTTCTGAGGCTTATAATGTAATGCAAATGACCACAAATACTAAGCTTAATCAAAACAAATACTAAAAAAAAAAAGCCAACCCTTAATTCTGTATTCTGATCCATCAGTGACTGTATAACTATATCATTAATGATGTTCTCTAACTGGGGAAGTCCCTACCCCAGAGTGTAAAGGATCAAAGAAAACATTCTTTTCTGTCTGGTACACTTAGTAGTCCTGCCTCCCAACAGTAGGATAAAAGGAACTTGCTAAACTGTTGCCATTTTGCAACATCTGCTATAATTCCCCTAAATCCAGATTTGTCTGACACAGAGAGGCCTGTTCTTACATCATTGCCATGTGACAGTATAACACCAGTCACATCAAGCTTGAGGATTGCAGCTTCAGGCTATGATAATATGAGGAAAACCTTTTTGCCTAGGGCAAAACACTTGTAACAAAGTATTATTCATCTGGCCAATTTAAATCTTCTCTCAAAAAGGTACCCAGAAACATATGCAGTATGCCTTTGTATAAGGCTGGAGCAGCTCATAGGCAAATGACCTGAACCAAAGGCACAAAACCTAATGTCCTGATTAATTACTGCTAAGCGGCTCTGATACACAGAAAAGAGAATGCTGGTACTAATCCTTAACCCTGTCCTACATTCTCAAAATAGCCAAAACATTGCTGACAGTTACAAAAACAAACCTGTCCATGTTGAAAAAAAAAAAGGTTGTGCATTATCACTTGGTGCCTTCCACCTAATAAAACCAGGATGCAGACAGATTAGAGAGTTACCAGTCCAGGGGGCTTCCTGGGACAAGGACACAGGCACATAGAAAGAAAATCTGAAGGGGAAAAAAACCCAACAATAATAACACACAATACCCAAACAGAAATATTTGGGGTGTTCTTATTTTCAGGGTTCAGCTTCCAAGAGGTTGAACTTTTCTGGAAACTGTTCCTTAAGCGCTGAGAACCTCAACACAGAAATGCTTTGCTGATTCACCTGGAGCTTAGAGATTGCTATGCTTAGAATGTTATTAGGAAAGGATGTTTGAATTTCTTTTGCCTGTAAAAATAAGAGGATGCTCATATTTCACTATAAATATCAGACATTAGAATTTCAAACCATTTGAATTGGAAAGCTATCTTGGTTTCATCAATCACTCAAACTATATCTACCTTTATTAAGAAAGAAAATATCTGGTGGCTATGTCACTTTTGCTGAGCAAGAAATACATGGTTAAAAAGAAGAAAGTTCTATGTAAGGGAGAAGGAAGTTGCTTATCTTAGCAAATTTTTTTTAATCAAACATCACTAAAATGTTCATCTTACTATCAGCCATAACACTATTACATTATAGGCTAATCAAATTAAAATACTTCTCTTGCATTTTATGTAAAACATGGCACTTTGATAGCACTGATTCAAAGCAAATAATGATCCTTATCTATTTTGAAGACTGTTCTTAATTGACATTATTTTACAGGCACACCCCTACTTCTGAGGTCTGGGAAATAGAGGCTGAGGTTCTGAAGGGCCAGTCTAACTAGAGTGAGGGTCATTTTACCCACGAGGCTGCCCCTAATGCAACAGAGAAGAGACATACTTTCACCCGTGGTGCACTCATTAACAAGTCTAACTCCGTTTTAGATTGTCAAGAATTTTTCTGTGTGTGAGCACATTATTTGTAGACACAGCATCTTCATGTGCCACAGCTACCCACCCTGTGTTTAACAGACTGCGCAGGAAATAACACTTTCCACCTGTCGGGATCAAATGCTGCCCATGCAAATGCATAATGCAGGTTCAGCATCGAAGCCTGAGTTCGATGGTCTGTGCTTTTTTTAAGGGGTACCAAAAGGGTACGACCTTTTTTCTTCCCCCTCCCCACCCATTTTCTCTGCCTCTCCCTTCCTCAACTGATCCCCAAGCGATGTACTTTGATTTCTCATCATTCCTCAAGCCCCTTCTTTCTGAATTAGGGTGACTCACCAGATGAATGAGGGTGTAAGTTTGGAGTCAATTCACCTTCGTTCGTAACATCCCCATAATTCTGAGCACCATCTGCTCCCGGACATGCCGATCTTTGATAGAGATTGTCCCTCCCTGAAGCCTGAAACTCTGACTATTCAGAGTCAGAGTAAAGAACAACCAGATCTTGCTGCTTCCCAGGTCTGGCCCATCCAACTTGATAAGAATTGCTTTGTGATCTGCCAAGATTGATACCATGTAGGGGGGACATTTCTCCTCTCTTGGCTAGTTGCTGATTTTTTTGCCGATTAAAAAAGATAAATTAGGAAGTTTGAAAATCACTCCCTTCCTGGAATGTGAGCTGAAATGTTATTAGAGATCAGAAATACTAAAGTATTTACCATTATCTGCTTTCCCTTTTACTTATCCGTCTCCTTAAGGCGTAGGAAGTACAATGGAGAGCACATAGATTTTGGATTAGAGAGATCCAGGCTTAAAACCTGGCTCTCACGTATCAGCTGTATGAGCCTAAGTGAATTACTTGGCATCCCTGAACCTCAGTGTCCTCAGTTGTAAAATGGGGCTAAATAAGACCTATTTCACTGTCACTGGGAAGATTCAGTGAGATAATGGACATAGAAGCAACCTCTTTTACCAAATTCAACAATCCTATTAGGCATTATAATCTCCATTTCACAGAGTAGAGTGAATGGTTCAGGAAGGTTACCGCACTTGCCAAATGTCACAATCACATCGTAGGTGTGTAGGAAGTGGGGACTGTTTGTAATCATCAAGCCAAGGAGCATGTATTCTCACCTACCTTTAAATGCCTCACTTCCAAGTTGGAGGACCTTTGCTTTGGGGGTGAGGCAGCCAGTCTCCTTGTTGACTAGCTCTTCAGAGGCCTCGCCAAGAAAGCCTAAGAGGAAGGGACGCCCCCCTACCCCATTTACCAACCCCCCACTTTGTTGAAAGCTCTTTTGAAATTTTACCTCTTTCATCAACACAACAACCCTTCCAGTTATCATCTCCTTTCCAGAGCAGGATCTGGAGCCTGAGAAAAGTTAAATCACTTGCCAAAGGCTGCAGTATCCCTTATGGCAGAACCAGCTGAGTAAATCCCAGGCTCTGTTCCCGGGGCCTTGCTCTTCTACTTACTTCCCTCGCTCACTGCCCTCTGCCCTGGGACTGGTGGCACACTCAGGTGTCGGAGCAAGAACGGCTAAACCTTTGCAAGGGGGTATCCTCTGTCGCAGGCCTGGGAACACCTCTCCAGAAGTTCCTCTAGACGCTCGGGAAAACCGTAACATTTTCTAGAATGAAGCTTGCACAGAAACCAATTTTAAGTGAAACTAAAATCAGGATTAAACTACTAGTTCACGGAACAGAAAACATTCACACAGTAGAAGGCATTTCGGGGTGCTTCCGTAAAACAAAGGAGAGAAGTGTTAGATAAAATTCCAAATTATTTCCAGAAGGAATAGGAACCTAACAGCATATGTTTTAATTGTGTATGTGCCAAGATGATTTTAAAAATCAGTGTATTAGGAAACCAGGTTAACAATAATAAAATAATAACTGCTAATTCCCACTGTTCCACTCTCCCTTGGAACCCAAACTCCACATCCTCCCTGACTCACTAGGGACTGTGATTAGAAGACAGAAAACAAATAGAAAGAACCCACAAGGGTACTCTATATCTCTACTTTCTCAAAGATCCTCAGGTGATTAAAGAAATGTGCATATGAATCACCTGGAGATCTTGTTAAAATGCAGATTCTGGTTCAATAGGTCTTGGGATGGGGCCTGCCATGCTGCTTTTCTAACGAGAAGCAGAGTTCAGATGACATAATGCAGACTGTTCAGCTGTGGATCGACTCAGTTCGACTTCTTGAAAATGTCAGTGCAGCCCTTAGAATTCAAGATGTACTAGTTGAAGCTAGGCTTCGAAGTATTGTTCATTCTCAGACCTCAGAGGACTCCCAGCTGGAGACTCTCCTTGGTTAGAACAGATTCCGCCTGCTGAGTAAAACAGGCACTCAAGTTAGAGAAGGTAGGCAGCCGCTTGGATACATTCCCACCTTTAATCAAAAAGGTCAGGAGAAGAAAGATTTGTCAGTGACCTAACAAGCCCTCTAGATAGAGACCAGACCAAATTTCCTATTCCATTTGAATGTAAAAGGTGAACAGTTGGCTGTTAGTAGGACTTAATGGATAGGTGTCGGGGAGAAAGGTACTGTGAGTTAGCAGGAGAGGCAAAACTAGATGTACCAAGCGGGGAACCGGTGGGGGAAGGGTTGGTGGGATTCCCCTCCCCTCCCCTCCCCTCTCTTCTCTTTAGTTTGATTTTTCTGACCCTGGTAAAGTGAAAGGGAGTCAAGTGGGTGAGTTACAAAATTGTCCAAGATTAAGGACCTGATTCTGCTGGAGGGAATTGGTAGAAGGAAAAAATGGCCAAATGAGAGGTAAAGCAGGCTTCTCAGATGCTGCACCAGGGCTTTGGCTGCCTGTAGGCAAGGGAGGAGCTAGATCTCATTTTATTTATTTATTTATTTATTTATTTACTTCGAGGACCTGCTACATCCCAACAGCTGGGCCATGTGTTGTCGTATGTTACATCCATCGCCCAGTAGCAGATTCAGGTTGAGGTTGAGAATATGATTGAAAACTCCTGGGGTTTGGGTCTCATCTCCCATTCTCTGGGTAGATTGAAACCTACCTGGTGTTTGCCCCTGCGCTCCCCTCTCCTAGGTCGGGTCATGAGATTTAGGAGCCCTGTTGGGAAATTTGATGGGAGAGTGCCAACGTGGATTGGTTTCTCTTGTCTCTTGCATAAACCTTTTCTAAGGTGCTTTGGGCAGGATGCGGGCATGGGGCTATGAGAAAGTACTATGCTTAAATGTTTTGTTAAATAACAATTAATTGTTTTCAATTCTTGAAGAGAAAAGGAAAATCATTTCCTGTCGGCTATTAAAATACATGCTTCCTTATGAGGCTGGCAGACCTGCTTCCTGTTTTCAGGAACTGGACAGAGAGGGTGGCAGGAGAGTAGGGCCATTGAAAATCCCCACCATCCACCCCAGTTTGGCCAACTACCCTTTCACGTTGCTAATGCCCCCTTGAATCTGCTAACACTTTTTTTTCTGAAAACTTTCTTAGTGGAAGTGAAGGGGGGAAAAGGGGGAGGGGGATAAAGGCTACTGTCAAATTGATTAAGTGAACGCTCATTAGAGAAAGTAACAAGAGGTGAAATCTGCATATGCATTGCAGAAATGTGTCTGATCTTGCTAAATTGTAAAAAGACAAAAAGGGCTGAAACCCACCCCCTAGCTGGAAGTACTTGAGGGAGAACTGGAGGAGCGGAAAGTTCTCTAATAGTAACTGTCCTTCTTTGTAAACACACCCTAGACCAGCCAGTCTGCAGCACTTGGGGACATATATGGAACTTCGTTTTCTAGAAATTTGTACTACAATTAAATTATCCTGACCGTCCTAGAATACACCAGCCACTTCCTTCATTTCTTTTACTATGAGTTTTATTTCCTCCATTTCCTTCTTTTTTTTAAACATCTTTATTGGAGTATAATTGCTTTACAATGGTGTGTTAGTTTCTGCTTTATAACAAAGTGAATCAGTTATACATATACATATGTTCCCATATCTCCTCCCTCTTGCGTCTCCCTCCCACCCTCCCTATCCCACCCCTCTAGGTGGTCACAAAGCACCGAGCTGATCTCCCTGTCCTCCATTTCCTTCTATTCCTCACTTAAAAAACCCTTCCCCTCACCCCCACCCCACACAGCTATTACAAGCTACGTGAGAACCTCAAGCCGTTGATTTGGGGTCACTGGGGTCTAAGATTTGTTTCTATCTAGTGTATAACAGATTTTTTTCTTCCTGGGTTTTAGAAGATAAACAAGCCAGAGGCAACTATTTTTTTAATTTTGGGGTTGTTGGGAGCAGGTTGGGGTCATCCGTACGAAAGTTCTCCCTAGCTTATTGGCCTGAACAAAAAACCCTAGAATGAGGATCAAAATTCCAGGTAACAATAGTGACCTGGAGCAGATGAAATTCCCCTGCTTCCTATAAAATGGTCAGCTAGGTAGTATAATTCCAATGGACTGTTAAGCTGGTGACTTGGGTACCACTTTTAAGAGGATAGCATTATTTCCAATTGTCTCCCATCCATGGGAGTAGCCTAATATTACAGCAGTAGAATATCTCTGACGGCTTTCTTGTTACTCTTCATTTTTATAGACAAACATTTCAGAAATAGTGTCAAATCTGACAGCTCTGTTAATGTTCACTCTCATGTATTCCTGTGATTAGCTTTCAACTTTTCTACTGATACCTCTAACTCACCTCCTCCTCTTCTAAAACCTAATCAGAAAATACCTTATTGAAACAGTGATGATGTTGACTTTAACCTACAGAATGGAGATACCTCAAGACTTAGCCTGAAAGGGTGAGGTAGACAGTGACATCAAATGTGCCTCAACTGACCCAAACCAGTCATTTAAAAAAAGCTAAAAATAAGAAAAGCACAAGCTTGATATTTCTTAGATTAAAAGAAGAAAGACAGCATGCATCCTTGAGGTGTGGACTGGATTGTCCTAAAGATTTGAAAGGAAATGAACAATAATAAGAATAATGCTGTGCCAGAGGATGTCCTTTGAAATATCTGTTGATTGCAACAAAGCGATTCTTCCCATATGTGGGGTTGTCTGGGCTGTTTTGCACCATTATGTGCTTTGGAAATCCTTGTAATCACAAACTTAAGACTTGAGGAATTAAATCCTCAGTTCTTCTTTGTATGTCTAAACTACCACCATAGGTATATTTACGTCCTTCTTTTGTCAAGCTTAAACATTTCCAATTACCTCAGACTCTAAAGGGAAATGTGATGGTTAAATTCCTGCACTTGTAATGACATTTATTAATCTAGTTCTGGTGAGAAATGTTGAACCTCTTGCCTTCCCAAATCATATATTTTAATTCCGAACACACCTCCAAAAAACATTGACATTGTTTAATTAAAATGAGGGTGCACATTAATAAGAAAGAATATCATTTTGTTATTTATATATAATTTTATTTTGTTAAAAAAAATGAACAGAGACTAGTAAGTTCCATAATTGCCCTCCATGGTGAAGGAATAAGTGTAGGAGAGAAGAAAAGCACAGTAAGACACATATGTTAGTAAAACACTCCTTAATACTACACAAGCTGTAGAAAATGCTACTTTGCATTTGGTCCTCAACGTGGCTGACTGCAAGCCATTGAGGAAAAAGTGCACCTTTTAAACTAATTCCTTGGTCAGAAGATAGAGCCACATCTAGAAGCCTCCTCATTAATATACTATAATGATAAGTAAGAGATTAATAGCAAAGTCACCTGCTAAAGCAACCAGGAACCTGTTGATTAACAATAAGCCTCCAAAAATAAGATACCAGATTGCAAAGCAAAATCAAGTCCCAGGGCAACAAGTGCTTCTGTAATTTATTCCTTCTTTATATGAGGGCATAAAGCTCCCTTTATAAACGTGTTTTGCAGGCCCTGCTGTGAGCTGTAGGTGTGAGCTTTTCAGCTGATTTATTAATTTTAGTTTCAATCAACGTGTCACCTGCAGACACAAAAATGTAGGCCTCACCACAGAAAATACAATTTAAGAGAAAAAAAAAAAGAAAGAAAAAACAGGGCTTTAATTCAAAAAACTCTGCCAGGATTTTTTTTTCTAGATGAACACTGGAACGCCTATTCTTTGAGATCTAAAATAATTCCCAGCAACATAATTAAAAAAAATCAAAATTAAACATTTTTGTCATACTTCGAAAGTCAGTCTTAGACCTGGGGAAGAGTAACATGAGGCTGCCAAAACAATCAGTTCCTCTTGTCAGTAGGGGTACATTCTCCCCAAAGAATCGAATGAACAACAAGTCCCCTGGGCAAAATGTGCAAAAAATTCTCAATTAGTTGTCTTTATTTAGTGAGCACTATGTGGTCCTCAACCACACTATAGAATTATGGCAAGAAAGCTGAGCTCTTCACTAGCTTATTAGCATTCTCAGAGGGTTGGAGTGCTGCTGATAGCAGGCTGTTGCCTCCAAGAGCTGTTGGTGGGACCCCTACACTCCCGGGCTTTGTCCTTTTGTCCTTCCAAGCCAGCAGGAAGTACTGCCCCATGTTCAGGGCATTCTGGGATACCTTCATTCCATTCACAGTTTGCATAACCGACAGGGCCCAAGTCTTTGTTATTGACTATGACCATCACTGTTGCAGGTTTAAGGGAAAAGCAAAAGCGATCTGTATCAGTCAATTGTAAATGCAGGTTTAGGAAGCAGCCCCCTTCCAAATGAACATCCTCGTGGGGCTGTAGTGGCCTTACATGGCCAAAGCCCCATAGGAAATCCAGGTCTCCGGTTATAATCTGGCGGCACTCTTTTCATCCTGAAATTACAGCATTAGGCTAGGAACAGACGTGGCAGTGGGTTACTGAATATTCCAGACTGCCTCCTCAGCATATACACTTTTACAGCACTCCTTTGCCTATTGATCTCCCCCCTCCCCCCCTCATACCCCTATAGAACCCCTTCCCAGAAAAAGAAAAGAAAGATGAAAACAGTAAAAAAAAAAAAAGAACTGGCAGCAAGTATTAGAAATGCCTTTTCTAAAGAAGAGGGTATTTGCTGCTTTAGGGAAAACACTACCGTTGACTAAATTAACAAGTTGTCTTATCAACTGCCATAAGCCTTGGAGTCTAATTAATTTAGTACTGATCAATAGTCCTGAATGAGGCATTGATTTCTGCCTGCTTGACAGGGCTGCAGCTGAAATCGCTTTCTCTGTATGCCATACACACGCAGGCACCTAAAGCTTACGTGTTATCATGTTAAGATTTTGTTTCACTCATCCTATATGAGCATGAATTTCATGAACCAGCTATAAATGAGAAAATGGGATTTTAAAAAGCAACTTTGGAAGTAGGAACAGGTTGACTAGCAAGTGTGAACAGAGCTTGAGCACTCCCTGCCAAAGTTCTGCTTTCTTAGAAAATGTCCCTCGAATGAGATGAAACATTAAAAGAGAAAAACAGAAAAAAGAAACTAATGTACTTTGCTTAAAATAGATAGTAAATAAATAAATTAGGGCTTCCCTGGTGGCGCAGTGGTTGAGAATCCGCCTGCCGATGCCGGGGACACGGGTTCGTGCCCCGGTCCAGGAAGATCCACCATGGCCACGGAGCCTGTGCTCCACAACGGGAGAGGCCACAGCAGTGAGAGGTCTGCGTACCACACAAACACACACACACAATTTAATTAATTAATTAAAAAAAAAAGACAGTAAATGCTTTAACTGGTCCTAAAACCTGCAAAGAGGTCTTGGGTTCTTTTTCTGTCTCTTACTTTTGGAATGCTCATAATACTTTATTAAAAGTATTCTGAAAAAAAAAAAAAGAAGAAAAAAAAAGTATTCTGATCCAAAGTAATAATAACAGTAATGCTATCTGGCCAAGGGCAGAAGCAGATGAGCCTCTGATACGAATGAAAACACGTGACAGAGCCCAGATTTGTCTTTTACTGCTGGGATTGGTGAGCTAGGGGTAGGCATCGGGGTGAGGACTTCCCACTTCCAAAAAAAAACAAAAGAAAAATCAATGACAATATATTGGGACAGTATTGGGATGAAAATAAGCATTTGACTTTTTAATTTTTATCTGGACTGACAAGATATTTATTCTCTTATGACATATCCTAAAAAAGGGCGAGGTTTGAATTAAGGTTTTCACATCCTCCTATGACACACCCCTTGCATTTTCTCTCGGGTTCCTCCCAGTTTTTGTGGCTGTTCACTTTCATTGTGCCTGCCAAGCTGCCTGACACTCCTGAAAATCTTGAGGATTTTCCCCTTAGGCCTGGCCACTGGGCAATTTTTCCTCCCTTTGCTTAAACATTACTGGAAATAAGAAGTAAGGCAAAACTTTTCAAATATTTTAAAGATGATGGCTTCAAATTCAAACACACAGAGGAACAAGATAACTAAGGAACTTGTCTATCTCAGAACAATTTTCTGCTCAATAAATATCACCAAAAAAAAAAAAAAAAAAAAAAGAAGAAGAAAAGGAAGGGAGGAGAAATGAAAAAAGTGTGTGCCTTATTTTCCAGGGTTGGAGAAACTACTCAAAATGATTAAAACAAAACAAAGAATTCATATTCTTTTCTGTGCATTTGTTTAATATAATTTGGCTTTTAAAAACTTTCCATTTACATAAATATAGATGTAAATGGAAAGTTTCAAAAAATATATACAAATATATTTTTTAAAATTCCAGTTTAGTCCACCCCTTAATCTCTTTGGGGCCTCCATGAGTTTCCATAGCACTTCACAAAAGATCTTTATTGAGGAAAGGATTGGACAAACTTTCCTTATATGTGTGGCCCACACCATTAATTGCCCCATCTCCTTCAGTAAGGCCTTATTCCTATGTAAATACCCTTGCATAATGTTACAGGCTATTGTTAGGCCAGCGCCAGTCAGTCGCCACTTATATGCATTTTTATTTCAATCCGCTGCTCAGAGAATGAAAAGATGTCTGGACTTAAGCTGTTTACCAACTGGGCCGAAGCTGCAGAGCGGCAAAACTGAAGAAAGCCCCAAGCAACCGCAGGAACAAGCTTTTACAATGTGAGCAGCCATTTTCAGTTGAGTTATTAACCCACCCTGAAACTCTTCTAAGCTATGCCTTTTTTAAAGAACAAATGTGCTGAATCAAACATGAATGAACCAGAACTATTAAGAGAGAAATCCTCTAAAGAACTATTGAACACAACATAGGTTTGTAATCATTTTGTCTCCGTTGCCTGCTACCAACATTATCAAGTATGATAATGCTGGCTCAGTTGTGGATTGGCTTGCTTGTAATTAAACAATAGTGCGGTACAGTAAAAACACACACGCAAGCAATGTGCACCCAGAGTCAGAAAACAGTGTGCAAGAGATGAGAAGACTGAATTAATGGCTCACTACCAGGACCTTATATTAATTTGGTCACTTAGTAATCTTTAACGGGAACATTGGAAATATGCTTCCAAATCCAAGTCTGTCTCTCTCTCCTTCAACCCTATGTGGCCTCATACGTGCTTAAATTGCAAACCGTAAAATCATTTTTACTTTATAGTTGTAAAGATCTGCTGGAACGAGACACCATGAAAATAAAGGAGCAAAATTCTACCAAAGGAAGCTGGCTTTTTCTCTGAAAATGTGCTGCAGGCAATGAACATCATATTTATTTAATGGCATCACAGTCTGAGTAGTATGATATTAGCCTAAAGAAACTCTTGACTATTTGCCTGCCTATTAGAATCCAATGAGTGCTTAATAAGTGCATATATATGACAGGAAACATCTCTGCATAGTTAGAGCTATAGGAAAACACACACACACACACACACACACACACACACACACACGCTGAGGAAAGCAGTCTTGAGTTAATTACCATCACAATGCAATCAAGTACAACAGTCATAGCTGAAAACTGTTTCTGTTAGAGCTGCTAGACTCAACCTTGCCTCTGCAGGTCAGCCGTGGCACTGATAACCTTTCCAGCAGACAAATACATGTAACATTGACTCATCTAATTAAAAGCTCAGGGAGGTGTAGAAAAATACCAGCACATTGAATCCAAGCAAATGAGTGCTGCCTTCGGCTGATGAAGCTACCATGTGCTGCTGCTGTTTACTCTGGAAGGAAACTGAGTCACTTAACATTTCAATAGGTTAATCAATTGACAATTAAATGGAGAAATTGGTTAACTCTGAAAACAATTAACATGACACTCCATTAAGTACACTTTCTAATTGCCACAGCTGAGAGTGGAAATCAACTTGCATGTTAAAGCATCTAACTGGGGTGGCACTGTTTTTTTCTGTTTGAGAAAACGAAATTAGCTGAAAACTCGGGTTTTATTTTTATAGATTAGACAGTAGGAATTCTATCATCAACTGCAGTCTTAGCAGAGGGGAGCTGTGTATATTTTTTCATTCTTTTATGGGCTCACTTCAAGTTGTTGAAATATTTAATTTGCAATAATTAATTAAAATAGCCTAAACCCCTCCTACCAAATTACAGGTTGGTGAACAAAATGGGAAATCTCTCCTCTTGCCCATTTTGTGGACAGAATTACTTTGCAGGATCAGGTATATTTCAAGATCTCCTTTCTAATTAAACAATACAATGTGCAAGTCGTATAGTCAGGATTTTTGCTGAACGTTTCCATGAATGGTTTCTGATTGCTGGCTGTGTCCCTAGCCTCACTGTAAAATGGTAACAGTAGTGTTTGTTAGTAGCAATTATGTTGGAAGGCCCTGAGTTAGATTTTTACAGATTATTACAAGTGGTTGCCGCAGGCAGTCATTAAGATGAAGAATATTCATTTACAAAAGAGATGATAATTTAAGTAAATCATGAGTATTTCTCATATATATTAAGTGCTAAATAATTTTTTTTGAAAGAGGTTTATGTTAACTATGGATTTCAATTTTTTTAAATTTATTTATTTATTTTTGGCTGCGTTGGGTCTTCGTTGCTGCGCGTGGGTTTTCTCCAGTTGCGGCGAGCCGGGGCTACTCTTCGTTGCGGTGGCTTCTCTTGTTGCAGAGCACGGGCTCTAGGCGCACGGGCTTCAGTAGTTGTGGCAAGCAGGCTCAATAGTTGTCGCTCGCGGGCTCTAGAGCGCAGGTTCAGTAGTTGTGGCAACACGGGCTTATTTGCTCTGTGGCATGTGGGATCTTCCCGGACCAGGGCTCGAACCTGTATCCCCTGCATTGGCAGGTGGATTCTTAACCACTGCGCCACCAGGGAAGTCCCAATAAATTTTTTTTGAATGAATGGATATCTTTAAGAGCTGATTATCAAGGAACTTCCCTGGTGGTCCAGTGGTCAAGACTCCGTGCTCCCAATGCAGGGGGCAGGGGGCCTGGGTTCGATCCCTTGTCAGGGAGCTAGATCCCTCATGCTGCAACTAAAAAGATTCCACATGCCACAACTAAAGATCCCGCGTGCCACAATGAAGATCCACGTGCTTCATCTAAGACCCGGTGCAGCCAAAAAAAAAAAAAAAAAAACCTGATTATCAAAAGGATATAATCTTCCTCCTCCCCCATCCCTTTTGGTAACTTTACTATCCCTGGATATACAGAAGTGAGTAGGATAAATCCTACTTTAAGGGACTGATGGTCTGGCAGTGGAGTGAGAGAATGGCATTTAAGAATAAGAGTGTAAAGGGCACAGCCAGCGCAGGACAGGAACATTAAGATGACTTAAAGTTTTCTGATTTGGGAGCACCTGGTTAGATGGTGAGGTAATTAGTCAAAATAGAAATAAAGAAGAAAGAACACAGGTTGGGGGTGGGATAGGGATATTAGGTAATGAGTTTAATTAGGACATGTTGTTTGAAGTGCTGTAGGATATCCAGGTGCAGATGTGAACTAGACAATTAAATATATCTCTCTTTCTAGATAGACAGATAATGTCTGAAACTCACATACTAGAGATATTTAGGAGTTGTCACAATACATATGGTTGCTAAAACATAGAAGTGGATGAGATTCCATTTCTACTTATTTCATGTAGAATAAGAACAGAACAGGGTTGAAGACAAGACCTTGGGTAATACCAGTATGACTGGGTGGACAGAGGGAAGAGTCAGCAAAGGAGGCTGAAAAGAAAAAGAGGAAAAGAAGAATGAGGGGAGAGTGGCCATGGAAGTCAAGGGAAGACAGAATGACTAATACTCAGGAGGTCTAGTAAGATTAGGGCAATTTGGAAACACTGGTACCCTAGTGGTGATTGTTTGGTGGGTGCAGAAGGCTTGAGTCAGAGCACAGTCTCCATAGGCAAGGAGTTAATGGGAAGTAAGGAAGGAGAGATATTGACTCTGGGCTACTTTGAGAAGCTTGGTTGTGAGGGACAGAGAGAGGGCAGTAGCTTGAGGACTGGAGGATATGAGAGCAGTTTTGTGTGCTTATGTCTGAGTTGGGAAATGACCATGGATAGGGCCATATTGGAATGATCCAGAATGGGAAGATGAGATGGTTCTGGACTGTTGGCTTCTTTGTGTGTGTGTGTGTGTGTGTGTGTGTGTGTGTGTGTGTGTGTATTTTTAGCCTGGGGGATTCAAAGAGAAAAAATGGTTTGGAATTGCTGCTGAGGGGACTAGAAGAGGAATGTAACTGAAGATGGATAAAAAGGATTACCATTGGGCTTCCCTGGTGGCGCAGTGGTTGAGAGTCCGCCTGCCGATGCAGGGAACACGGGTTCGTGCCCCGGTCCGGGAAGATCCCACATGCCGCGGAGCGGCTGGGCCCGTGAGCCATGGCCGCTGAGCCTGCGC
>NC_041224.1:138684669-138692090 GCF_002837175.3 Physeter macrocephalus
GCACGTCCGGAGCCTGTGCTCCGCAACGGGAGAGGCCACAACAGTGAGAGGCGCGTACCGCAAAAAAAAAAAAAAAAAAAAAAAAATGGATTACCATTGAGAGGCTAACTGGAATTGGAAACAATATCCTTGTCGTCACACTCATCTGCATCGCAATGGGATTTTCTCTAGGGGAACTCTTTCATTCATATATTTATTCATTCATTCAACAAATATTAATGAATTCTTGCCATGTGCCAAGCACTATTCTAGGCCTCCAGGACACAGTGATGAATAAGAGGAACAAGGTTCCTGCCCTCAAGGAATTAGAGAGTTCCTGGAAAGCATCCTTTTTTAAATGTGGTAGGTTCAATCCTAGGAGGTGACATTTGAGCCTTTTTTTGAAGGGTGGGAAAGACCCAGCCATCAAGGATCTGGTATAAGAACATTCTAGCAGTTAGGGGAATGGAGGGTTCCTTGAGGTTGAAGAACAGGTGTCCACATAACCCACTGTTTCCTACTCCATCAGGTCTTACCATTGTAACACCCATGTAAAATGGATTATATGCTACTTTGATTTTGTCTTTAGTTATTCATGTTTGTTTAGTCATTCATGTTTATACACAAGACAATGCTGGTTATAAAGCAGACACTTAAAACACTGTTTCTCCCTTCTTAATCAGTGAGCAGAATGAGTTTTATGCGATACAGATTTGGTTGTTATAATTTTTTGTTAGTTTGCTCTTGGGATTTTTGAGTGATCTTTAACTAAGAAACCCATGCTGTGGTACAAAGGCTAGTTGTCCTGTGAAATCTCATTCCTTTATGGTAATAGCTCCAGATTTTTATCTGGATATAAGACTATCCAGGATAAAACTACATGTGGCTATATAACTAGGTTTTAGACAATGAGCTATGAAAAGAATGATTGACTTCTAAGAAGTGATAAGAAAGGAAGAGTGTGCCCCTTCTCTCCTTTCCCCCAACCATTGCTTAGAAGGGGCTGTGATAGCTGAGTTGCCTTCTTGGACTGTGCAGTCAAAACCCACAAAAGTTGGCAAGGTGAAAAGTGAGAATAGTCTAAGTTGCAGATGATCAAGGAATTGCCACACCGGCCTTGAATTGTTTGCACCTTGACTTTTACAGGAAAAAGAAATAAATTTATATCTTGTATAAGGAAGGCATGGTCATAACACATAAACAAATCATCATCCTAATTATCCTATCCTATTCTAACCTATGTTCAAATACATTTACAGCCAGTGTCTATTGAACATCATTGTTTAATTTTAAATTTCAATTTACATTGTTTAAATAGTTTCATTGAGATATCATCAACATATAAAAATTGTATATATTTAAGGTATACAACTTGATGTTTTGATACACATATACATTGTGAAAAGACCACCAGTCAAGCTAATTAACATATCCATTGCTTCTACATGATACCATCTTGTGTGTGTGTGAGTTGAGGCAATTATTGTTTTTTGAGTTGTTAGATTGTGTGACAAATATCCTTCACATAATATGTTAGAAATAAACTAGTTCTGAGTTATCAGATAAATTTCAACTACACGTAAATCCCAGTACAATGACTGTCATTCCATAAAACAAAGCTACTTCCATTTCCCAAAGGATGAACATAATAAGCCAATTTTATTGTATACATACATACTACAGTGGCATATCTGAGCCCACTTCCTTATCATCATTTTTTAAAATAAATGTATTTATCTTATTATTTTATTTTATTTATTTATTGTTTCTGGCTGCGTTGGGTCTTCGTTGCTGCGCACGGGCTTGGTCTTCGCTGCTGCGCACGGGCTTTTCTCTGGTTGCGGTGAGCGGGGGCTACTCTTCGTTGAGGTTCACAGGCTTCTCATTGTGGTGGCTTCTCTTGTCACAGAGCACGGGCTCTAGGTGCGCAGGCTTCAGTAGTTGCGGCACGTGGGCTCAGTAGTTGCGGCACGCGGACCCTAGAGCACTTGGACTTCAGTAGTTGTGGCACATGGGCTCAGTAGTTGTGGCTCATGGGCTCTAGAGCACAGGCTCAGTAGTTGTGGCTCACGGGCTTAGCTGCTCCGCGGCATGCAGGATCTTCCCGGACCAGGGATCAAACCTGTGTCCTCTGCACTGGCAGGCAGATTCTCAACCACTGCGCCACCAGGGAAGCCCCCTTATCATCATTGATATCTTGTCCATGTAAACATATGAAAATCTCTACCTTGATTAACATTTTTTATGGGATTGAGTCATCAAAAACCATGAATTTTTCTCTATTTTCATGTTAACAAGCATTGAGAAAGGATAAGGTTTTAGTTCTTTTTGTAACAGTACTCACAGACTCCAGGTGTTTTGAATTGCTTGACCTGTGTGTTTCCTGGACCCTCCTCTGCTTGCTCAATGTGGAACCTGGCCACCACCATTGTTGTTGCCATTGCCTCATCTTGTAAAATTGCTGGAGCTTCTAAAACCTCCTCAGCTGTGGCCTGACCTCCCCCACATGTGGTCCAGAAGGAGCCAGAGCAGCTTCAGCACCTAGACCTGACCCTACTGCACCCACAGAAGCTCTGGCTTCTCATATCACTTTTGGACCCTGATGGATCACCACATCTTGGAGTAGGGGATTTGGCTTCTCTGGCCAATGGCCAGTGGAGCTGGTAACATACTCAAGGAGTGTATTTGGTCTCTTAGGGCCAACTACAACCCATGAGAGAGAGGGAATATCAGGGAGTTCCATGCAGGCTGTCTGGAAGATGTCCTCTGTTATTAATAGAGTGGCTGGGTTTTCTTATGATGTTGTGGTCAACTCACTGTGTACCATGTTTTATCTGCTTTTCTTTCTTCTCTGCCTTGCTTCTCCTGTTCCCTCTCTTTTAATGCCCTGGGATTACACCTACCAGTAAAGCCTTAGATCAAAACTTTTACCTTAAGACTATTTTCTAGGGAAACTAGTGTACCAGAAATGTGATGAAGATGAAGACAGCAATGATAGTATCATCATTGAGATTTCAGCCTATTTTTTCCAAAGAGAATAGGGCATAGGAAGAAAAGGAGAGTATATAGTGAGGGCCACTGCTAGCCCATATAAACTACTGTATGTATCAAAAAAACCTGACTCTTCTGGATGTATGTATTTCATAGGCACATGGCTTATTGTACAGAATCTGGGTTGGATTTGAGCCCCACTTGTCCCCTCAGCCAGATGCCCTTGTGCAATGAACAGCCCATACAAACATAGTCAAGCATAGTAGAAGTATTAAACAACTTATAAAGGCATACATTCAGAGAGCTCAGCTTTTTAAAGTACTTCTTGTGCACCTTTGATGTGGTTATATTCTAGTTCGAAAGAAAAAATAAATTTTACCCTTATTGTTTATAGTCCCTGACTTTATATATATGATAGCTTATCTTTCTCAGGAAAGAGCTTAAATGTATCTTGTCCTTATAGGTGAGTAGAAGAGAGATGAGTTGGGCTGAGTTATAAGTAACCAATTCACATTTAAAAGCGGTGTTTAAATGTGTCCGGCATCATTCTACATGTGGAGTTACAATGAGGAATCAGCACAATTATGCATATGTTTTTAGCATCCCCTAATAACTCAGGATAAAGAACAGAGAAAATGGATGATTGCAATTATCCAGGACTGTGAATGCCTTTCTTCCTTTTCTTTAGCTTCTCAAATCCTATCTATCACTCAAACTCTGTATTACTCAGGTCTTTAATATTTTCTTTCCCCTCAGCTCCCCACTAGAGAAGCACTTAGATTTCCTGCTTCCTAATGTTTGATACATCAGAATCCCAAAGAAATGGGAGCACAACAGCTATTCTCTTCAATTTATCTCCTGTGGACAAACCCCCTCTTTCAAAATCTTGGGATACTCAGAGCCTTCAGGATGGCAAGTAGGACCCCAGATACCTGGTGGAATGATGGAGAAGAAGAAAGAGAGGGGGAGAAAAAAAGCCCAGCACCTGTCCTGGAGGGTTGAACCAGCTGGAGAACTCCCTCACTACCATAGAAAGACCTCCTCAGGTTCCCTCAGTTCAGCAAACATTTATTCATTGCTACTGTATGCCAGATCGTGTGCTACTGCAAAAGTGAATAAGGGTTTCTGCCCTTGATGAGCTTATGGTCTAGTAGGAAAGCTGAAAACATGAACAGATAATTTCAATCTAATGAAGTAACTGCAGTGATAAAGGTATGTGGAGGGCGATCTAAGAGCCTGGGGCAGGGGTGGTTCATCCCACCTTCGGGGTTATGGAAACTTCCTGGAGGAGAATATCAGTGAGTCACTCTTTTGAGTCTGTCATTCAGGGACTATGTACATCCTGGCTCCCTACATAATCTACCTCTCTAGCTTTACCCCTTGTTAGTCACCACCTACCCTCCTGGATTTCCTATGCAATAATTCACACTCGACTCTCACTCATTCTCAAACACTGTGTGTTTACACAAGTGAGACTTTCAGTCTGGATGCTCCTTTCCCATTTACAAGTCTGGAAAACCTCTATGCATCCTTTAACACCCACTCCAAAACTCACTCCTGTGAAGCTTTCCCTGAAACTCCTTGGCCGAGTTGCCTTCCTCCTCCTTCCAGCTCCTAGCTAAACATTCGTACTTCTGTATTTACCATGATGTACTTCTTTTTTTTAAATTGAAATATAGTTAATTTACAATGTTTCAGGTGTACAGCAGAGTGATTCAGTTATATATCTATTCTTTTTCCGATTCTTTTCCATTATAGGTTATTACAGGATATTGACTGTAGTTCCCTGTGCCATACAGTAGGTCCTTGTTCTTTATCTGTTTTGTATATAGCTGTGTGTATCTCTACCACAGTGTCCTTCTAAGAGAATATTCACCAATTTTTCTGTGTACGTGTCTGTTTTCCCCAGTAGACTGTGAGCTCTGAGGGCAGAAGTAGCTCATCTTTGTTTCCCCAGGGGCTAGCATCGTGAATGGTCCTTAACTCTGTAACTTAATATCTGATGGATGAATCATTATATATAGTATATTGGAAACACCAATGATGGAGTCATTCACTATGCTGTTCACACTGAATAAAACATTTGAACCATCATGTTAACAAAGCAAATAGGCATCTGTGACATGTGAGAAGATTTGAAGTTGCCCAGAACAGAGCCCGTACTTAGAAGATATCTGCCAGAATCTCAGATCTGTTGTATTCATTTGGCCACCACTTCAGTGTGTGTCATTGATGGTTGAATGCTTTATAGATGATTAAATTGAGTCAAGGAGAATTTGCTTTAGTTAAGGTTTTATTTAGGTTAATTATTAATTCATCAGAGGTTTATTCAGTACCAACTGCAGTTGAACCTTGAACAACATGGGGTTTAGGGTCACCAACCCTCCACAGTCAAAAATCTGAGTATTTCTTATAGTTGGCCCTTCAAATATGTGGTTCCCCCCTATCCACGGTTCTGCATCCTGGGATTTAACCAGTTGTGGATCGTGTAGTACTGTACTATTTATTTTAAAAATCCATGTATAAGTACACCCACTGTGCAATTCACACTGTGTCGTTCACGAGTCAACTGTATGTTACTGAGCCCTGTTCTAGATGTTTGCAGATACAGTGATCAAATCATAATATTTAGGGCAGAAAGGCCCATGGAGAACACTCTAGACAGTGACTCTCCAAGTGTGCTCCTCAGATCAACAGTATCAGCATCACCTGGGAACTTGTTAGGAATACAAATTTCTGGACCCCACCCCAGACCACTGAATGAGAAACTCTAGGGGGAGAGACTAGCAGTCATGGTTAACAAGCCCTCCAGGTGATTCTATGCCGAGCTCCACTGCTGAGTCTAGTCCAAGCCCATGCTCGAAAGCCTACATGCTTCACATAGCTTCGGACTGGTCCTGCAGTTCCACCCTTCCAAGAGCTCTCTTCCTGAGAAATGAACATGTGTGCACAGCATCAGTGGTCTCACGCCCTCGACTTCCCATTGGGCTCAGGCAATGGAGGAGGGAGGATGACAGGGTATTTATAATCCTGGATTCCTCCCTGAAAGTTTACCCCAGGCTGACTGTGTCCCTCAAGTCAAAGCCACTGTTCCTCCTACAGACGCCTTCTCCTCACAACGCTTTTCCCAGCCTCTGGTAATGGCCCCTCTCCTGCTCCCCTCAGGCCTGTGCATGGCAGGGGTCTGTGTTGTTCCTAGCCCTAGGTTACTGCGCGAACTTGATAGGTGCCCCTATTCCACCCCCACCCCACCTGCAGATTCCAAATAGTTTCTTTGTGAATAAACTCTCCATGAATTATCTTGAGTGTCCTTTCTGTTTTCTATCAGAACCCCACATGATACATATATACTATTTAATTCCACTATTTGGTTGAGATCTTACCATTTCACATCTGGTCTTGTGCAGTCCAGGACCCCCTTCTCCATTAGGCAAAAGTGAGCATGTGCCTAGCACCATGATACTTAGGGGCCCCTGAAAATGTTTCAATTTCTTTTAAAATCAGAAGAAAAACTTGATATAATCCAACCTAGATTGCATTTGTCTTTATGTTGATGCAATTGTAAAGTAGAATTTTAAACATTTTTTTAAATAGATGAATAGTCCCACAAAGATAAAAGTGCCTAGGGCCCATGAATGTCATAATCTGGCCTTGCTGCAGTCTCTTGCTAATTGATTTTCTAAACTTTGTATGATCCACACCCTAACTCCACCCACAAAACAATATCAACACATACACACACACACACACACACACACACACACACACACACATTTGCCCTTCCATATTCACTTCACTTTTCTCCAGTTATTCATTCCATGCCTGGGAGGGAGATAGAGGCTGACCTCTGAGGACTGAATTGTTCAGGCTTCCTTGTGGGTTGGCTTCTCTTTGGGGACAGTCAGTAGGAGGCATCAGCAGGAGATCAGAGGGCCAGAGAAGGAAGAAGTCAGGATATTTACTCTCCTGGCCCCCTCCCTGCTGCCTGTTGGTAGGCAGGAGCTGTGCTACTCTACCTAAGGCCACAGCTTCTGTTGGTGAGCCCCTCCTACACTAGAGCTCTTTCCAGGTTCCCATAATCACTCGCTCCCCTTGCCTCTTCAAGTCTAGAGTGGTTCTGGCTTTTCACTGTTGCTAGCCCAGTGGTACCTCACCGTCCATTGTCAGCTTCCCTTAACTCTTTGTTAGTAGACTTTGTAAATAATGTCTTCATTAACATGCATACAGACCTAGCTCTAATTGGTAGTCGAGAACCATAGATACATCACAAACATTACCCAAGGTTTCTGCAAAGTCTGCATAATGGTCATTTCATGGCAACACAGTCTTCTACCATTTTTTAAAAAATTTTATTTCATTTATCTTTTTATACAGCAGGTTCTTATTAGTCATCTGTTTTATACATATTAGTGTATACATGTCAATCCCAATCTCCCAATTCATCACACAAC
>NC_041224.1:138692932-138694269 GCF_002837175.3 Physeter macrocephalus
ACTCTTACATTTAGGTCTCTAATCCATTTTGAGTTTATTTTTGTGTATGGTGTTAGGGAGTGTTCTAATTTCATTCTTTTACATGGGGCTGTCCAGTTTTCCCAGCACCACTTATTGAAGAGACTGTCTTTTCTCCATTGTATATCCTTGCCTCCTTTGTCATAGATTAGTTGACCACAGGTGTGTGGGTTTAACTCTGGGCTTTCTATCCTGTTCCATTGATCTATATTTCTGTTTTTGTGCCAGTACCATATTGTCTTGATCACTGTAGCTCTATAGTATAGTCTGAAGTCAGGGAGTCTGATTCCTCCAGCCCCGGTTTTTTCCCTCAAGACTGCTTTGGCTATTCA
This sequence comes from Physeter macrocephalus, assembly GCF_002837175.3. Taxonomy (NCBI): domain Eukaryota; kingdom Metazoa; phylum Chordata; class Mammalia; order Artiodactyla; family Physeteridae; genus Physeter; species Physeter macrocephalus. The sequence goes on from NC_041224.1 coordinate 138,693,283, forward strand.
GGGTCTTTTGCATCTCCATACAAATTTTAAGATTTTTGTTCTACTTCTGTAAAAAATACCATTGATAATTTGATAGGGATTGCAGTGAATCTGTAGATTGCTTTGGATAGTATAGTCATTTTCACAATACTGATTCTTCCAATCCAAGAATATGGTATATCTCTCCATCTGTTTGTATTGTCTTTAATTTCTTTCATCAGTGTCTTATAGTTTTCTGCATACAGGTCTTTTGTCTCCTTAGGTAGGTTTATTCCTAGGTATTTTATTCTTTTTGTTGCAGTGGTAAATGGGAGTGTTTCCTTAATTTCTCTTTCAGATTTTTCATCATTAGTGTATAGGAATGCAAGAGATTTCTGTGCATTATGTGCATTATTCTGTGCAATCTTGTATCCTGCAACTTCACCAAATTCATTGATTAGCTCTGGTAGTTTTCTGGTGGCATCTTTAGGACTCTCTATGTATAGTATGATGTCATCTGCAAATAGTGACAGTTTTACTTGTTCTTTTCCGATTTCTTTTTCTTCTCTGATTGCCATGGCTAGGACTTCCAAAACTATGTTGAATAATAGTGGCGAGAGTGGACATCCTTGTCTTGTTCCTGATCTTAGAGGAAATGCTTTCAGTTTTTCACCTTTGAGAATGATATTTGCTGCGGGTTTGTTGTATATGGCCTTTATGATGTTGAGATAGGTTCCCTCTATCTGGAGAGTTTTTATCATAAATGGGTGTTGAATTTTGTCAGAAGCTTTTTCTGCATCTACTGAGATGATCATATGGTTTTTACTCTTCAATTTGTTAATATGGTGTATCACACTGATTGATTTGTGTATATTGAAGAATCCTTTTATCCCTGGGATAAATCCCACTTGATCATAGTGTATGATCCTTTCAATGTGTTGTTGGATTCTGTCTGCTAGTATTTTGTTGAGGATTTTTGCATCTATATTCATCAGTGATATTGGTCTGTAATTTTCTTTTTTTGTAGTA
>NC_041224.1:138694568-138771340 GCF_002837175.3 Physeter macrocephalus
CCAGCTTTTAGTTTTATTGATCTTTGCTATTGTTTTCTTTGTTTCTATTTCATTTGTTTCTGTTCTGATCTTTATGATTTCTTTCCTTCTACTAACATTGGGTTTTGTTTGTTCTCCTTTCTCTAGTTCCTTTAGGTGTAAGGTTAGATTGTTTATTTGATATTTTTCTTTTTTCTTGAGGTAGGCTTCCTTGCTATAAACTTCCCTCTTAGAACTGCTTTTTCTGCATCCCATAGGTTTTGGATCATCGTGTTTTGATTGTAATTTGTGTGTAGGTATTTTTTGATTTCCTCTTTGATTTCTTCAGTGATCTCTTGGTTATTTAGTAACATACTGTTTAGCATCCATGTGTTTGTGTTTTTAAAATTTTTTTCCCTGTAATTGATTTCTAATCTCATACCGTTGTGGTCAGATAAGATGCTTGATATGACTTCAATTTTCTTAAATTTACTGAGGCTTGATTTGTGACCCAAGATGTGATCTATCCTGGAAATGTTCCATGTGCATTTGAGAAGAAAGTGTAATCTGCTGTTTTTGAATGGAATGTCCTATAAATATCAATTAAGTCTATCTGGTCTATTGTATCATTTAAAGCTTGTGTTTCCTTATTAATTTTTTGTTTGGATGATCTGTCCACCGGTGTAAGTGAGGTGTTAAATTCCCCCACCATTATTGTGTTACTGTCAATTTCCTCTTTTATAGTTGTTAGCAGTTTCCTTATGTATTGAGGTGCTCCTATGTTGGGTGCATATATATTTATAATTGTTATATCATCTTCTTGGATTAATCCCTTGATCATTATGTAGTGTCCTTCCTTTTCTCTTGTAACAGCCTTTATTTTAAATTCTATTTTATCTGATATGAGTATTGCTACTCCAGCTTTCTTTCGATTTCCATTTGCATGGAATTCCATCCCCTCACTTTCAGTCTTTTTATGTCCCTAGGTCTGCAGTGGGTCTCTCATAGATAGCTTATATATGAGCATTGTTTTTGTATCCATTCAGCGAGTCTGTGTCTTTTGGTTGGAGCATTTAATCCATTCATGTTTAAGGTAATTATAGATATGTATGTTCCTATGACCATTTTCTTAATTGTTTTGGGTTTGTTTTTGTAGCTCCTTTTCTTCTCTTGTGTTTCCCACTTAGAGAAGTTCCTTTAGTATTTGTTGTAGAGCTGGTTTGGTAGTGCTGAATTCTCTTACCTTTTGCTTGTCTGTAAAGCTTTTGATTTATCAGTTGAATCTGAATGAGACCCTTGCCGGATAGGGTAATCTTGCTTGTAGGTTCTTCCCTTTCATGACTTTAAATATGTCATGCCACTCCCTTCTGGCTTAAAGTTTCTGCTGAGAAATCAGCTGTTAACCTTACAGGAGTTTCCCTGTATGTTATTTGTCATTTTTCCCTTGTTGTTTTCAATAATTTTTTTTTTCTTTAATTTTTGTCAGTTTGATTACTATGTGTCTTGGCATGTTTCTCCTTGGATTTATCCTGCCTGGGACTCTCTGTGCTTCCTGGACTTGGGTGGCTATTTTCTTTCCCATGTTAGGAAAGTTTTGGACTATAATCTCTTCAAATATTTTCTTGGGTCCTTTCTGTCTCTCTTATCCTTCTGGGACCCCTATAATGTGAATGTTGTTGCATTTAATGTTGTCCCAGAGGTCTCTTAGGCTGTCTTCATGTCTTTTCATTCTTTTTTCTTTATTCTGTTCTGTGGCAGTGAATTCCACCATTCTGTCTTCCAGGTCACTTTTCCGTACTTCTGCCTCAGTTATTCTGCTATTGACTCCCTCTAGTGTATTTTTCATTTTGGTTATGTATTGTCATCTCTGTTTGTTTGTTTGTTCTTTAATTGTTCTAGGTGTTTGTTCTTTAATTCTTCTAGGTCTTTGTTAAACATTTATTGCATCTTCTCAATCTTTGCCTCCATTCTTTTTCTGAGGTCCTGGATCATCTTCACTATCATTATTCTGAATTCTTTTTCTGGAAGTTTGCCTATCTCCACTTCATTTAGTTGTTTTTCTGGAGTTGTATCTTGTTCCTTTATCTGGTACAAAGTACTCTGTCTTTTCATTTTGTCTCTCTTTCTGTGAATGAGGTTTTCCTTCCACAGGCTGCAGAATTTTAGTTCTTCTTGCTCCTGCTGTCTGCCCTCTGGTGGATGAGGCTATCTAAGAGGGTTGTGCAAGCTTCCTGATGGAGGGACTGGTGGTGGGCAGAGCTGGGTGTTGCTCTGGTAGGCAGAGCTCAGTAAAACTTTAATCTGCTTGTCTGCTGATGGGTGGGGTTAGGTTCCCTCCCTGTTGGTTGTTTGGCCTGAGACGACCCAACACTGGAGCCTACCCTGCTCTTTGGTGGGGCTAACGGCGAACTCTGGGAGGGCTCATACCAAGGAGTACTTCCCAGATCTTCTGCTGCCAGTGTCTTTGTCCCCACGGTGAGCCACAGCCACTCCCCTCCTCTGCAGGAGACCCTCCAACACTAGCAGGTAAATCTGGTTCAGTCTCCTATGGGGTCACTACTCCTTCCCCCCGAGTCCTGATGTGCACACTACTTTGTGTGTGCCCTCCAAGAGTGGAGTCTCTGTTTCCCCCAGTCCTGTCAAAGTCCTGCAATCAAATCCCGCTAGCCTTAAAAGTCCAATTCTCTAGGAATTCCTCCTCCCGTTGCTGGACCCCCACGTTGGGAAGCCTGACGTGGGGCTCAGAACCTTCACTCCAGTGGGTGGACTTCTGAGGTATAAGTGTTCTCCAGTTTGTGAGTCACCCACCCAGCAGTTATGGGATTTGATTTTATTGTGATTACGCCCCTCTTACTGTCTCATTGTGGCTTCTCCTTTGTCTTTGGATGTGGGGTATCTTTTTTGGTGAGTTCCAGTGTCTTCCTGTCGATGATTGTTCAGCAGTTAGTTGTGTTCTGGTGCTCTCACAAGAGAGAATGAGTGCATGTCCTTCTACTCCGCCATCTTGAACCAATCTCCTCACAGTCTTCTACCTTATGATGTACAGTAATTTCCTAATATATTTTTCCTTTCCCTTCCTTCCTCTTTACTTGCCTTTTCTTTTCACTTCCTTTTAAAATTTTCACCATAGATAGACAAAATAAATATTCTCTAGGTGCAGATGTTTACTGCATACAGTTTTTCTTTTAACTGCATTTATATTCTTTTTCTTTAGATTCTGAAGCCATCTGTCTCATAGCCATATTTCTACCCCTTCTCAATTCTTCTAAAGGCAAATCATTTTACTCACTCTTCTCGGAATGCCTTTACCCTCAACTATCAACAGGTATTTGTTTAAACTATTGTCTCCACTTGAAATACTCTCTTCTTCCCAGTTTTTCAAATGTCAATTTTCCTGCCTACCCAAGTTAAATATGTTATTCTCTCTTTTAAACTTCCTTTTGAACTAACATATTCAAATAATTTATTTGGTAATTAGTGATTTTTGTTGTTATTTTGAAACGTCATTTAAATCTTTTAGGTTATTTCACTTTAAATATATTACTATCTTTTCTCCCCTAACTTGATTATTAATTTCTTGACAACAGAAATTATTTTCTTACATCACTTTATGTCTCCTGTAGAGACTTTCATGTAGTAAATGCTTATTAAACATGTGTTGATTTTAAAAATATTGGAATCCTATACATAAAAGATTGACTTTCAAAATCCTAGATAGGTTAAAGTCAAGCTCTCTGTCCATTTCCATGTCTATAAGGTGTGACTTTATCACATGATGCTTGGATTTCTGATGTTGTTTGGTGATACTATTGTTCTTATGTGTCACTGGGAGGGAAAATGCTTTAAAAGCATTTTCATCTCTCAGCCAAAATGGAGCACATGCATGACAAGGAAGTGCCTCAACAGTGTAGATTTGGAAGGCAGAGTTGTTGTAGTAATAGTAGTGTAGTAATAACTCAACTTCTGGTTAGTAAGAGTAGAGGTCCTGTGTCATTCTGTAACATATTGTCCTGTTTTATTTTCTTCATAGCATGTATCACCTCCAAGTATATTTCTCATATATATTATTATTTGCAATCATAATAAAATCTTCTCTACCCCAACTAAGTTATATGCCACATGAGAGTGAGGACTTTTTTGGTCTTGTATTCTGTACTATATTCCCAGTCCTACAATAAGCTTGACATAGAGTATGCACTCAATAAACATTTGTTGAATAAATGAAATGAACGAACATTTATTAGTATTTCATGATTTTCCAGAGCGTGCTATAAGTTCTTTGCATGACTTACCTCATTTAAGCCTCATAACACACCATTAAATAGGTACTGTCCCTCTTTACAGAGGAGGAATCAGGCTTGAAAAAGTTAAAGGACTTTCATATCTAGTACTGGGGGAGGTGGGATTTAAATCCAGGCAGTCTGGTCTGGAGACCACAGTCTTAGCCACTTTGTTAAATTTTATTCAGTGAAATATTGTGAAGTAACAACAATTAGCATTTACTATGTGCTTCTAAAATGTATGAACTATTTTCACATATTTCCTCCTTTGATAACATTCAATGATCCTGAGCTAATATAAGTATTATCCCTACTTTACAGATGGGAACACTGAGAAATGAAGTGATTTGTCAAAGATCACAGTGCCATTAATTGGCAGTCTGGCAGTCCTGGGAATTAAACTTAGATGTTCTGAGTCCAACTTCCATCTCTTTCCCCCCTCCTGCTCCTGCTGTGCAATGTGCTGCAGCTTAAATGTAACCAGAGACCTCAATTTATGGCTTTAGACATACAGAAAAGAAATTCTATTTTAGTAGTCACTAATAAAACCACTGTATTAGTAGCAGCAATTAATAATTCTATTTTAATATTCATTTATTTCATTTTAATGGTTATTTAGTTGTTACTAATAAAAATTTACACAGGAGTTCTAAATTTGTAGGAAGACAGTCCCCAAGCATTTACCTTAGAAGAATATGACAATAACAAAATTTTCACTGGTAACTTTCACAAAGACTGCATAGTCATTTGTTCAGGAATGTTGTACAGTATATATTTATTTCATACATCAAAAGAGATGTACTTGGTGATCGTACTTATCATTGTTACACTCACTTGTCTCCCCTCTCCTCTTGGATATTTAATCCTACAATGGGTGATGGCAAATGCCTTCGAGTTGTATTTTCTTGATAAGATAAAGATTATAAACATCCTGACCACTAGGACTCATTGCATGAATTTTTTAAAAAAGGAGTAACAATAAAAGTCACTGAGGTTGAAGAGATCATTAGGCTCCCTCAGTCACTAAGGAATGGCAGGGGATGGGATGGAGAGATAGATACTTGGAACAAAGTGCTGGAGGGTGGTCAGTGGCAGTGACAACAGGGGAAAGAAAGGGTGGCAATCAAAATGACACAGACTTCACAAGTTTGAAGTTGTGGGATACTGACAGGGTTTGAATAAGAAGTGGATTAGGAACATCACCTTCTCTTCAAGGTGATGGATGTACAGGCATTCTCCACTTGTGGAAGGCAAAAAATTTACTCCCCTGGTACCTTTGTGTCAAGGTAAGATGGTGGAGTAACTGCTCACAATTAGAGTGGAAAATGCAGAATAATGAGCTCTATAACAGAGGATCTGAAGAATAGCGGAAAATGACTTGGCAATCGTATGGGACCAGGAACTGAATATAATTTAACATAGAACTATTACCATTAAATAGAAGGATATTTTATCTTGACTTAGTAAGGAGTAAGGAGGTATTGCTATTGTCCAGCTCAAAAGTTTTACTTTTCATAAAGCTTTCATAGTCCATACAGTGCACTGGCCAGTTTAATGTTCAGTTTAATCCAAGACTCATTTTAGAACATGTAGACTTGCTCACCTGTTCCCTCAATCTACAGAGAGTTCTTTCTTTTATAAACATGTCTAACACTTACTTTCTGTACCACTCACTTGGAACTTGTCACACATAGACTTTTCACGATAGTTTCATTTTGTATGCATACATTCATGTAATCTCACCAGCTAGGTATATATGTTTATTCACAGGAACCTGTCTTCTTGAGTACCTGCCATGTGCTTTTTCCTAGAGCCACAATGCTTAGTTTGGGGACTGCCATAGTTGTTACTCAGTTATTAATTGCTGAATAATTATTTTAATTTTGTCTTTAGCTGTTGTTTTCTTCACAGCCAGCACAAGTTGCAGTAAAAACCATGTAAATTTTTATAATTTATGGAAACTTATGAGTTGCAATTCATTCACATTTTTACTTCTTGATGAAATGCAGAGTGTCCCTTTAAGTGGGAAACTGATAAAAACTAGGCTTTAAGGAAGCATCTCCTCCCCCAAAGAGCAGGCTTCCTTTCAGAGGAGATCCCCTTAGATAGCTGCTGAGGTTGCCAAGGCAAACCTTTGCATATACAAATTTGGGTCAATGTGTTGACAGGATGTCAGATTTGTGTAGCTAATGGAGCTTCAGCATGAATATTGAGCTTTCTGCCATTCCATTGATGCCCAAATGAATCTGTAGGTGCCTATTTGTGCCTCAGGCTGTTGGAGTAGAAAATAGAAGCCCTTCACATGGAAACCTGACCAAGGTCCACAACCCACCCTCAACTTATAGTAATTGGTTTTCAGCAACAACTGAAAGGTAAATTCAAAGAGATCTGAGTGGCAGAGCACTGATATCTTTCCATCAAATAGTCTGGAACTTCATGTTGCTATTATTTTGCCTCATAGACTTGCCCACAAGAGTTTCAGGAATCTTCACCATGGCATGGATCAACAAAGAATTGAGTAACAAAGAACTAATCTAATCAGCTGATTTGGAGGAACCAAGTCTTTTGAATACAAAAGTCCTAAAATATTATTTAGCTCATTGAAACATATAAATCTCAGTGTGAATAATGATAAATGTGACAACTCTCTTTTCACAATAAAAGCACACTTTAAAATTATATTTCAGGGGAATTCCCTGGTGGTTCAGTGGTTAGGACTCCACTCTCTCCGGGCCCGGGGTTCAATCCCTGGTTGGGGAATTAAGATCCTGCAAGCTGTGAGGCTCGGACAAAAAAAAAAAAAAAATTATATTTCAGGCCTATAGAAATTTTATTTGAGATTCAACACAGTAAATTGCAGATGACTTTTACATTCTTTGAGAAATGGGGGTGTGAATTAAACAGCATTCAACATAAGCCTTCTTTTTAACTTTTTAATGTTCTATTACCTATCACTGCATTACCTAATGCTTCCACTAATGAGCATTTCTGCATACTTATACAACAATGATAATTTTGAGTCAGTGAAAGACCTTTTTAATTATCAAAGAAAGATTCATTTGCACACAATCTAATTTTATCTGATTTTTGCTTTTAATCATCACTTTATAATAATTGACCATCTATTAGAAAACCGGTTCGCTAGAATATTTGATTAAGCTGAAGACCTTATCCTCCAGTCATTCAGATAATATAATTTATTTTCTTTGCTTTAGTAGAGAACATAGTGTATTCAATAACAGAAGCAGGTCCTTTTTTTTTTTCTTTTTAACATTTCCCATGTTTTATACAACAAAATTATTTTCTGTAAAAATCATGAAATGAAATATAATAATAATGTTCAGGGACTTCCCTGGTGGTCCAGTGGGTAAGACTCCGCGGTCCCGATGCAGGGAACCTAGGTTTGATCCTTGGTCAGGGAACTAGATCCTGCATGCCTGCTGCAACGTGCCACAAAGAAGATCCCGTGTACTGCAACTAAGACCTGGCGCGCCAAAATTTAAAATAAATAAATAAATCTTAAAAAAAAAACTGTCCAGAAAAGAAATACAGACACTGAATATTTTCTTTTATTGCACTTTGTATTTATAGTTTGCAAATAAAAGAAAAATAATTATAAAAAAATAGAGATTACAGTACAAAAATTTTAAAAAGATTAATAGTTTTAAAATACATTAATGCATTTTTGACATAAGGGGAAATATTATATCTACATATTTGTCTGTTGTAGTAATGAATGTGTGTAGCTGAATTCATGGGGGTCCAGGACAGTGCATCTGGCAGTTTTCCAAATTAACTTTTATGTAGAATACAATGTTTATAAACCCTAAGTAACAAAAATGTGCTAACTTGAAGTGTACACTTACATTATCAAAATTTAACGGTAACCACAGAAATTGTTTAGAATTTAGACAAACAGTATTTTTGCAGAGAAAAGTATTTTATTCCTGACATTGTTTAGAATGGTCAGTGCATGATGATACTAAAAGGTAGATTGGATTTTAGTTGCTTTTCATATTGGGTTTCCACTCTCTGTAGACACTGCTTTAGTGCTTGTACCAGAAGTCACTGCTTCCCTGACACCCCGACCCCACCTGCATGGGTCCACCACTGCTTCGCTTTATAAAGTTGTATTTCTATTTACTACTGGCATACTTTGGAGTGTAGCTTACAAAAATATTTATTTCAGCATATTTCTTTTTTCTACCATGCCTCTTCTCACTATATCACAAATCTTATTTTTGTTTAGTATTTCTACATTATTCATTGTCACTCAGAAAGCTGTATACTGTTTGATGAGAACTAGACCTATAGATTAATACTGATTTGTATTTAGCATGTATTTGTACATTAGTTTAAAAAGAATAACGTCTTTTAAAAATAAGAATGAAAGAGATTACATAGAAGAATGTGGAAACATTTCCAACAATTTTTTTTTGTTTTTTGTATTTGCCATCCATAGAAACCAACTTATCATATCTTATCTCTTTCATGGAGGCACAAAGTAAGAATTCTTCACAAGAGAGCCCTCTTCCTCTCATCTCTTCATCCCAGTATATAAGGAGGCATGGATATTTTTGCATATATTTATCAGGATTTTTTTTTCCCCTAGCTGGTACCCCAAACAGTGCCCAGGCAACATCATACTGTACAAGAATCTGTTTTTATTGGACGCTGTTGTATTTTCCCCTCTCTGAAATTAATTCCTCTATAGCATCTGAATTTTTTTAATCAATTAGCTTTTGCTGAGAAAATCCTTTCCTGTCTAATATAGAATAATGATTTTTTTTTCATCTGTCAAGGGGGTTATTAATAAATGCCACTAGTGGGGTTAGAACATTCTCTGGTGTTTGCTTTAGGGGAACAAGGGGATTGTCGGAAATCCTAGCCAAACTGAACCATTAGAGAGAAAATGTTAGCAATTAGAACTATACATTAGGCTTTAATTTACTACCATGGAAAAGTCAAAGGTGGCATTTTTATTCCATTTTTAGGTACAGCCAGATGGATTGCTCATTATAGGATAATTTCCACCGACCCTCTGCATTTCCCAGGGTAACAAAGCAACTGAGGGCACTGTGCAGCCAGGGGCTCAGATTTTATTTTATTTTCTTGTCAGGTGGCAAGGAGAGTGGGAGGTTTAGCAGTTATCAATTTCCTGTGTAGTCATTGACGTTACTGGGAATCTTTTTACATGTTGAGTAATTTTAGGCCAAGAAAACAGTTTGGGAAGACAAACACATAAATGTAATTTACTTTTCTATCCTTGCCTAAATATGTGATACTGACACATTTTAACCATCTTCACATTAAAAATTCTCCTTTTCAGTGTTTCTACTTTTGATTTTTCCTAATGGCCAACATGAACATTTTAAGTTATTAATTAAAAAAAAAAGTCTTCTCGAACCAAAGATAATATAGTTCCAATCTAATTTCAGTCTAATTCATGCAAAGTTTCCCAGGCCACAGAGGGAAACATTGTTGAAGATGTGGAGTATGTGTCTTCATTTTTCCTTTTCATCTCACACTCAAATGACATTTCCTTGTTAAATGTCTTGTCCAGTTTTCTTTTTATAGAATAAATTTTTGGCCAAGATGATAATGACCATTTAAAATAAAAGTATGTATTTTGATGTTTACAATGTTTCCATGGGGAAAAAAACCTTCTAGTTACTTTATATTACAGGGAATCAAAATCAGCCACAGTTTCATTTGCTTTTGAAAATATAGTTAAACTTAATTTATTTTTGTTGTGGTACAACATATATAACATAAAACAGCATTTTAACCATTTTTAGGTGTATAATTCAGTGGCATTAATACTTTCACATTGCTGTAAATCACCACAATCCAGCTTCAGAACTTTTTCATCTTCCCAAACTGAAATTGTGTTTATTAAACAATTACTCCCCATCCCCCACTCCGCAGCCCCTGTTAACTACCCTTCCTCCTTCTGTCACTATGAATTTGACCACTTTAAGTGTCTCGTATAAGTGGAATCATACACTATATGGCCTTTTGTGTCTAGTTTATTTCACTTAGCCTAATGTCTTCAAGGTTCATCCATGTTGTTGCATGTGTCAGAATTTCCTTCCTTTTTAAGGCTGAATAATATTCCATTGTACGTACATACCATGAAGGTACTTTTAGTTTAAATACTTTTCACATACCTAAAGATTTACCTCCACACTCAAGTCTTGTTGAGTTGATATCCAGAAACAAAGCTATGGTCCCACCACAGGTGAGGGGATTGATAAGAAGGACTGGCGAGTTTTGCCCCATGAGAGTTCAGCATAGGCAGTTTGGATAAAGAAAACAAAGGAAAACACCAATATTTCCATAAAAGACCCAGTTAGGGGACAACCACGTTAGACTAATTTTATTCATGACCTGGAGAGAAAAGCAGTTAATTTTATTTTCAGGTAAATGTTAAGACAGCATTGCTAAAAACATTTGCATCCATAATTCATTACTGAATTTTTAATGGTTAAAAAATTCATGCAACCAAATATCCTGAATTTTCTCTTTAAATTAAGGATCAGAAGAATGACATATATTTCCCCTGTATTCCATATTGTACTAGATTCTAGCTAAAGTTTTCTGTGATTTTTATGGAAAACATCAATACAAAAATCACATACTTTTGTCAATTGAAAATTCTATGGTTCTATAGCAATGTGACAGAAAGTATTTTTTCCTCATAGAAATGCACAGTATGTAAACAAAACAAACTATTACTGAACTCTTCATTTCTAAATGTTTAGATGGCAAAAGTTTATTTAAGTATGTCACCTTTTTTTTTTTTTTTTTTTTTTTTTTTGCGGTACACGGGCCTCTCACTGTTGTGGCCTCTCCCGTTGCAGAGCACAGGCTCCGGACACGCAGGCTCAGCGGCCATGGCTCATGGACCCAGCCGCTCCGCGGCATGTGGGATCCTCCCGGACTGGGGCACGAACCCGTGTCCCCTGCATCAGCAGGCGGACTCTCAACCGCTGCACCACCAGGGAAGCCCTAAATATGTCACCTTTTATAAGCTACCTTGTAAGAGAAACTCTGCAGGAGAAGAATAAGAATTCACAGAAGAAAATTTAGAGTAAGGGCATAACAACTCTCTCATTTTTTTTTTTTCATTCATTACAAGAGGCAGACCTTTAACTTTTTTCACTACTTGAAACAGTTCCACCTTAATGACCGCCAGGGAAGTCCCAAGGTCACCAGTTTTGAACTCCCTGTTCTGACCCCAATCTGACCTTCAAGCTTGTAGGATCTTAGTTCACCGACCAGAGATTGAACTGGGCCCCGGGAAGTGAAAATGCCAAGTTCTAACCACTGGACCACCAGGGAATTCCCCACAATTACTTATTGAGTAAGAGCTTATTATGTGTCAGGTACAGCCTTTGGAGATTCAAAGAGGACATGCTTACTGCCTGGAGGAAGCTTGCTGTCTGGTGCAGGCATGTCCAGCATACTGGTTTCACAATGTGTGTCCACTCTAAGCAATTTGGAGTGCATCCCTGGAATACTGAATTGAGGAGTGTTCTGGGCTCATGTCTAGGTTTAGTAAGAAAGGATGCCAGGATCAATTAGTGATCTGCCAATGGCTCAGGGACAGAAGAGTTGGCACGTGTGCCCTGCCCTTGCCAAACCCAAATCCGAGAAAGCCAAAGCTTTTCCCAGATCCATTTTTTTCTCTGTCCAGTCTGAGCCCCGAGTTGAGAGCTTTAAAGGATGCTTTAATTATCATTCTAGTATACTTCATCCCCTCCTTAAGTTTTCACCAAGTATTCACACAATCATTCCCTAAATTGTATTCAACACTATCAGTTAATTTCTCTCTTTTTTCCTAGGCTGCCAGTTCTTTTTGAGAGAAAAACATGAAACCATTCAGATTCAGTTCACTGAAAATTCATGCTATCGAGCGTCACCTGGTTCTCATTGCTGCTCTGTACTCCTTTTATTAATCTCTTGGAGATTCAGTAGTGAATTTCCTACACTGGTTGTTTAAAAACTTTTTCATATTTTGGAACTCACTGTTTGATCTTCCCTTCCCCTTGATACCAAAAGATGCTCTTGCCTCCTGCCTTACTGAGAAGATCAAGGCCATCTGTAAACCTCCTGCAACTTACTATTTCTTTCCTCAATCTTTTCTATTTTTCTTCATCCATTGCTGCTTCTGTTCTGTCTCAGAGGAAGAGTCATTCCTCTTATTTCTAGATTGAACCCAACGCCTCTAAGGACTTTTCTCTATAGATTGTACCTTCTGTTCCTCAAAACCTGAAATTCCCTTGTCATAGGTTCTTTAGTTTTGAGAAATTAAAAATTAAAGTACAGAAATAAATATAACAAATATGAGTTTGTCCAATACCCAGAAATCACCATTATTGTTATGATATTCTAATAAAAAGAAAAATTACACATCAAGTTGAAGTTCCCTTTGACCCACATCCTCAGTCTGATCACCTTTCCCTTCCCAGAAGCAACACTATTATGATTTTTGCATGTGTTCTTTAAGGTCATTAAAGTATACGTTTACATATGTGTATACATAAATAAGACGTAGGATTGTTTAGTGGGTAATTGAAGAATTTAAACATTTCATATTTCTCAGCCTACGTTTTCTCTCTACAAGATGTTTCTGTACCTTATCTGTGCTGGTATATGCAGATGTAGTTATGAGCTCCCCACGGGCAGGGTTTTTGCCTTGCTCATCACTGAATCCCCAGAACCTAGAACAGTATTTGACATAGAGTAGGCACTCAATAGATATTTCTTAAGTGAATTAAGATAGTTCATTTTAAACTGCTATGGTAGTGATCAACGGTATGAATATCCCACATATCACATTTTATGTATTCACTCCCTTACTGTTTCTCATTTTCATCTTCTTAGTACAAATGATGTGTGAGACATCCTTGTACAGGCATACATTAGAGATATTTTGAGTTCAGTTCCAGACCACCATAATCTAGCAAATATCAAAATAAAATGAATCACACAAGTCGTTTTGTTTTCCAGTGCATGTAAAAGTTATGTTTATATTATACTTCAGTCTTTTAAGTGTGCAATATCAATATGTCTAAAAAAACAATGTTCATACCTTAATTTGAAAATACTTTATTGTTAAAAAATGCTACCCATCATATGAGCCTTCAGCAAGTCCTAAACTTTTTGCTGGTGGAGGATCTTGCCCCAATGCTGATGGCTGCTGACTGATCAGGGTGGTGGCTGCTGAAGGCTGGGGAGGCTGTGCTTTTTCTTAAGATAAGACAGCGATGAAGTTTGCCACATCAACTGACTCTTCCTTTCACGAACGATTTCTCTGTAGCAGGCCGTGCTGTTTGATAGCATTTTACCCATAATAAAAGTTCTTTCAAAATTGAAGTCAAACCCTGCCCCTGCTTTATCAACTAAGTTTATGTAACATTCTGAATCCTTTATTGTCATTTCAACAATCTTCACAGCATCTTTACCAGGAGTAGATTCCATCTCAAGAAGCCACTTTCTTTATTCATCTATCGGAATCAACTCCTCATTTCTTCAAGTTTATCATGAGATTGCAGCAATTCCGTCACATCTTCAGGCTCCACTTCTATTTCTAGTTCTCTTGCCATTTCCACCACATCTGCAGTCACTTCCTCCACTGAAGTCTTGAGTCCCTCAAAGTCATCTATGAAGGTTGGAATCAACTTCTTCCAAACTCCTATTAATGTTGGTATTTTAACATCTTCCCATGAATCACGAATGTTCTGAATGGCATCTAGAGTGGTGTATCCTTTCCAGAAGGTTTTCCATTTACATTGCTCACATCCCTCAGAGAAATCATTAAGAACATTCATAAAGCAGCTATAGACTTAGAAGACTTACAAAATGTATTTCTTTCTTTCTTTTTTCTTTTTTTTTGCGGACCTCTCACTGCTGTGGCCTTGTCCGTTGCGGAGCACAGGCTCCGGACGTGCAGGCTCAGCGGCCATGGATCACGGGCCTAGCCTCTCCGCGGCATGTGGGATCTTCCCGGACCGGGGCACGAACCCGTGTCCCCTGCATCGGCAGGCGGACTCCCAACCACCGCGCCACCAGAGAAGCCCCACAAAATGTATTTCTTAAATAATAAGACTTGAAAGTCAAAATTACTCCTTGATCCATGGGCTGCAGAAAGGATGTTGTGTTAGCAGGCATAAAAACAACATGAATCTGATTGTACATCTCCACCAGAGCTCTTGGGTGACCAGGTGCATTGTCAATGAGCAGTAATATTTTGAAACTACTTTTTCTTTTTTTTTTCCTGAGCAGTAGTTCACAACAGTGGGCTTAAAATATTCAGTAAGCCATGTTATAAACAGATATACTGTCATCCAGGCTCTGTTGTTCCATTTATAGAGCACAGGCAGAGTAGATTTAGCATAATTCTTAAGGGCCCTAGGATTTTTGGAATGGTAAATGAACATTGGCTTAAACTTAATGCACCAGTTGCATTAGCCCCTAACACGATAGTTAGACTGTCCTTTGAAGCTCTGAATCCGGGCATTGACTTCTCCTCTCTAGCTTTGAAAGCTCTAGATGGCATCTTCTTTCAATAGAAGTCTGTTTTGTCTACATTGAAAATCTAATGTGTAGTATCATTTATGAATGATCTCAGCTAGATCTTCTGGCTAACTTGCTGCAGCTTCTACAGGAGCACTTTCTGCTTCCCTTGAGCTTCTATGTTATGGAGACGGCTTCTTTCCTTGAATCTCATGAACCAACCTGTTTAGTTTCAGACTTTTCTTCTGTAACTTCCTCACCTCTCTCAGCCTTCATAGAACTGAAGAGAGTTAGGGCCTTGCTCTGGATTCGGCTTTGTCTTAAAGGAATGTTGTGGCTTCTTCTTGATCTTCTACTCAGATCACTTAAACTTTCTTCCAATCAACAATAAGCCTGTTTCACTTTCTTATCATTCATGTGTTCACTGGAGTAGCACTTTAAACTTTCTCCAAGAACTTTTCTTTTGCATTCACAACTTGTCTGTTTGGTGCAAGAGGCCTGTTTGGCCTATCTTGGCTTTCAACATGGCCTCCTCACTAAACTTAATCATTTTTAGCTTTTGATTTAAAGTGAGGGATGTTTGACACTTTAACTTGAATAGTTAGAGGCCATTATAGGGTTATTAGTTGGCCTAATTTCAATATTGTTGTGTCTCAGGGAATAGGGAGGCTCATGCAGAGGGAGAGAGAGGGGGGAGAAACGGTAAGTGGAGCAGTCAGAACACACACAATTTTTATTGATTAAGTTCATTGTCTTATATGGCTGTGGTTCGTGGCACTGCCAAACAATTACAATAGTAACATCAAGAATCACTGATCACAGATCACCCTAACAAATATAATAATAATGAAAAAGTTTGAAATATTGCAAGTTACCAAAATGTGACACAGAGACACGAAACAAGTAAATGGTGTTGGAGAAAATGGCATCAATAGACTTGCTCGATGCAGGGTAGCCACAAACCTTCAATCTGTAAACAGTGCTGTATCTGCAAAGAGCAATAAAGCAAAGTGCAATAAAGCGAGGTATGTATGCCTGTGCAAGTCTTCTTGTGCCCATGTCTGAGATTTTATCAGGAGTGCTTAACCAGAGTTGGAATTGCTGGGTTGTAGGAAATAGACTTTAAATTTTATCTATCTAGATACAGCCCAATTGCTCTTCAAAATTCCCTGGTTTTAAAACACGTTCAAGAATTTCTCTCCACGTTTTTTTCCCCTGAATGTTCTATACCTTGAAGCAATAGTTTTATCTTACTGTTTCTTCAGCATCTTAACTTTTCAAAATGATAATCTATGGTTCAAGATCCATTCATGTCGGGTGCTTGAGAGAGCTCACCTTTGATTTTTGAGTTGTATTAGTCAATTGGACTCCCTTTTAAAAGATAATTACTATCTATGAATATCTGAGATTATCACTTTGATAATAAATTATTTAAACTTAAAATCTGAATCCTGTAATACTGTTTTTATTTATTTATTTATTTTACATTTTATTTATTTATTTTTAAAATTTTTGGCTGTGTTGGGTCTTCGTTTTTGTGCGCGGGCTTTCTCTAGTTGCGGCGCGCGGGGTGGGGGGGCTACTCTTCGTTGTGGTGCGCGGGCTTCTCATTGCGGTGGCTTTTCTTGTTGCAGAGCACGGGCTCTAGGCGCGTGGGCTTCAGTAGTTGCAGCACATGGGCTCAGTAGTTGTGGCTCACGGGCTCTAGAGCGCAGGCTCAGTAGTTGTGGTACACAGGCTTAGTTGCTCTGTGGCATGTGGGATCTCCCTGGACAAGGGATCGAACCCGTGTCCCCTGCACTGGCAGGCGGATTCTTAACCACTGCACCATCAGGGAAGTCCCTGTAATATTGTTTTTAAGGAGCTCATTGCAAACCATCTTATTTTATAATTATTTGCATATATATCTTTATAAATAAATTTTAAGGTCTTCAAGGGTGTGTCTTACTCAACTTCCTATATCATAGCACCTAGAACTTGATGAATGACGTGTTTATATTAAAAAATTATAAATATTAATATTTATAATTTCTCCTCAAATTATTCTATAACCCAAATAAATATTTAATTTCTTCACAGATATCTCTGAGGAAAGATTTTTAAAATATTAATTTTATACCCTGATAATCATACTGAGATAATCTTAAGTGATACTCTGTGTCTTAAGCCAGAGGTCTTCAAATTGTTGCACATGTAATACCTGGGTTATGGGAGATGTTCTCAGGGGTACTCAGGCAGGGAGAGTTGTCCAGATCCTCAACTTCCACGAGTACTCTTTCGTACAGTTATCAGTTTTCTTTTCTCTTTTTCCAGTTGTATGATTCCATTTATGTAAATAACAAAAATAAGCAAAACTAACCTATGGTGTTATAAACTTGAATGGTGACTACCCTTGTTGGGGGGCTTGTGATCGGAAGGGCTTCTGAGGTGCTGGTGATGTCCTATTTCCTGACCTAGGTGTGTCCAGTAATATAAAATTCATCAAGCGGTGTACTTATCATGTGGATATGCCTATTAAACTTCAAGAAGAAGTTGAAGATGGTCTATTAAAAATCAGAAACAGAAAACCTTAAGATTAAATACTAGCAGAATACTGGAAACAATCCACATATTCATCAATAGCTACTTAAACACTACGTACTTTCTCTCGTCTATTCTCTCTCTCTCTGTCTCTCTCTGTCTCTCTGTCTAGAGAAAGAGAGAGATGAATATGTGGGTTGTTTCCAATATTCAGCTATTATAAACAATAATGCAATAGATCACCTTAAATATATGCCACTTCTACATGCAGGCATATCTTCAGGATACATTTCCAAAATTGAGATCACTATGTCAAAGGGTAAATGGATTTGTAATTTTGATGGGTTGGGTCTTTGTTGTTGCATGCAGGCTTTCTCTAGTTGTGGCGAGCGGAGGCTACTTTTCCTTGCAGTGCTTGGGCTTCTCACTGTGGTGGTTTCTCTTGTTGCGGAACACAGCCTTGAGGCATGCAGGCTTCAGTAGTTGCAGCACATGGGCTCAGTAGTTGTGGCTCACGGGCTTAGTTACTCCACGGCATGTGGGATCTTCCCGGACCAGGGATCGAACCCGTGTCCCCTGAATTGGCAGGCAAATACTTAACCACTGCACCACCAGGGAAGTCCCCTCATTTTTTTTTAATCTAAATTTTTATCTAATATTACCATATGCCAAAGAAATATGTGATATGCTTGCTTAAAAATGTGAAACAATACAAAAATGTAAATAAAATATTTCTCCTCCCTGGTTTTCCATGACTGCATTCTTTATTAGTTTTCTTCCTACTTATCTGAGCAAGTTTCTTCTGGCTTGTTTGTAGGGTCTTCTTCCTCTTTCTGACCTTTCACTGGTGGAGCACTCCAAGAGTCTATGCTCCATCCCCTTCTCTTCTTACTGTAAATACTTCCTCTGTCATCACATTTGTAGTCTCAGTGATATCTTTAGTTCAGACTTTTTTTGAGTCTAGAAAGCAGAGACTAGCCAACCAGATATTACCACTTGGATACCTCAAAAGGATCTCAAGCTGACAATGTCCCCAAATTACCAACTACCTCCACAAACTTGCTGCTTCTCCCTTTTTCCTTATTATAACGAGTGGCGCTAATGTCTATTGACCCCATGCTCAAGCAAAAATCCTGAGAGTTATTTAAAAATTCTTATTTAAGGATTTTCTATTTCCCTTCTTCTCACATCTAATTAATCAATCAATCTACTACTGACTCAATTCCCTAAATGTATCTTTTCTCTTTCTGCTCTTTTCCAACCTCCATACCTCTGTTATTGTTCAGATCTCCAGTAGCCATTGCCTGGACTATTGCAGTACTTGATGACTGTTTTTTTTCTGCTTCGAGATGTGTCCCCTCCCAATTTAAACTATACATTTTCAATATAAAAAGATGATCATGTTACTTGAAATTCTTCAATCAACCTCTATGGTCTATGGAATAAAAACTACATTCTTAACACATCTTTTAGCATGGCATAAAATGAATTTTGTGATTTGTCTACAGATTCCCAATCACACCTTGTCTTCTACACTACTGGCATATTTTATGTTCAAGCAATAATAAACTACTTGTGTTTTCTTAAGCAAGCTAAATTGTACCATATCTCCATGTCTTGGCATGTGATATTCTCTCCACTGGTACAACTACCTTCTTTACTTCTTTTTGGTTTTACTCATTCTTCAAGTTCCATCTCAAAAGCTACCTCCTCTTCTAGACTCCATCACAGAACCTTAATTCCCTTCTTATATTCCCATTGTGCACTGTACATACCTACAATATGTAATTTAATTATTTAAATAAATGTCTGTTTTCTCATGAGACTGAGATTCTTAAGGACGGGAACTATGTGGGCCTGATGCCACATATAGAGTATGTTGTCAAGTGAGCAGGTGTTCAATATGTGTTTATTTAATGTTGTCTGAACTTCAATATTGATCCTTCCATTAGGACAAATGTCCATGAACCACAACGGCTATGCAGAATCACAAAGAATTTTGAAGGAAATTAAATGAGGGTTATACACAAATCCTTCACCACCAGAAAATAGTACATTTGTCTGTCATCATGCAAACAACTATTAAAATTAGATATAAAAGCAACATAAAGCTTCATTAGTTTTCCCTCTTTTGTAAGCAAGCTCTAGGTATTAAGTTACCTCTCTAGGGATGGAATTTTTTTCTTTTAGCATTAGTAATTGTGTCTCTATTTAGAAAATGTTGGTCAAAACTTTTGTGCTATATGTCTTACAAGAACTTTCATATTAATCTTCTCAGAGTTATCTCCCAAACAAAGGTATTTTAATAACTACATAGAGCTATTTTAAACCTGTAAATAAAGCATTTTTTTAAATGGTATCAGATTCCCTAAAGAAACATACAATGAACTTATTTATTTGAGAACTATATTTGGCTTAGACTGATCCCAAAGTAGAGTCCTTTTATTTTATAAACAAAAGTTACTACATTTTTCTTTAATATTATTGTTTCTTGCTTGTGAGCTGTCCTTCTTGATAATGGTAATGGTTAATGAATAAAGTTATTTGGAAAAGTGATTTCATGCTACTCGGAGGAATGTCAGAGTTGGAAAAAATCAGCCAGAAGTAAAGACAATAATACCCTAAGCTTAGAAATCTGGTCACTCTATCACACTGTTCATGCCTGTGCTTAGTGGTCCTTCAAAACTCTGAAATGGGGCTGAGAAAACTAAGCTGCCTTCTTAGCTCTCAAGGGTGGTGTGAGATTTGGGGAGGTAAGAGTTAAACCATAGATCTCACTATTAAACATATTGGAGTTTCTCTTCTTTAATGGCTAATGCAGAACATTTTGGTGAAACCAGCATATTTCTTACCAGATGGCTGAGACTCTGTCCTCTGATGCAGTTTGGAGGCCACAGAGAAGTGGGAGTAGCTCTCCCCAAGACAGCCCTAAATCATTGCCACCACTTTCACACTTGTTTCCATGCTATTGTGAAGAAAAAGGGAACTGGATTTCTCCTACTAAATTAATCCACCTATTGGGACCCATTTGAAGGGAGAGGATGAGAGAAAAACATGAGTGAAAAGAGAGAGAAGACAGAGAGTAAAGAGAATTCCAGGGAAGGAAGGAAAAATGAAAGGGGGTAGAGGGACAGGAGATGGAGAGAAAGCACAGAGAAGAAAGCAGAAGTGTGTAGGGGGGGTGATGTGGGTAGACAGGTCGGGGTTGGGGAGAGATAGAGGAAGAGGAAAGAAAGTGAGAAAAACATGACAGGCGCTATCCAGTGGATGCTCTAGAGGCTTTCACTTGATCAAAATAAGTGGAGACAAATGAATGGCTTCTGTCTAAAGTTCTCTCAAGTTATTTTTCCTTGAAAATGAGGCAAAATGTCAACCTTTCTACTAGAAAATTTAATAACTTAAGACAGAGTATATATTGTTACTTGGCCTTCACTAGTCCATCATGATTTTAAAAATTTAGAATAGGAATAATTTTATTTAAAAGTGCTGACTCTATTAAACCATAGGACTGTCCCTGAACAGAGCCAATACAAAAGCAAAGCTCATTTTTTCCCCCCAGAATATGATGCCATTTTTCAGAAGGGAGAGAAGTCCATGCCTTTTCCTTTTCTTCTTTCTGATATGAATGAATGGCCCTATCCTCCTGAATAGGCAGGCTTCATAGACCAAGGCTGACTGAGACCTTATATAGTCAACATGTGTTAAATGTTTTGCCAACATCCATTCCCCCTTCCCAGCAGTCCCCAGTTTCCTTTTGGGATCTATGTGATTTTGTGGAACCTGACCTCACTGCCTCCCAGTCAGGGGTAGAATGGACCAAGCCAATCATCCCATCCCAACCTCTTAACTGAAGTGATTGAAGCAACGGTCAATGTGTGAACTGAGCAGACCACACAGTGTTTATAGGGGGTTTTCTGGGAATGCGGAAACAAAATTGGTCTCTTTGACACAAAAAGAAAGCATATGGCCCCAAAAGCTGTAAGCAGCCATCTTGGGACTAGGAATGGAGCCAGCCTTAGGATGAAGCTGACACAGAAAGATGGAAAGAACCCAAGTCTTTTGGATATCCTTAAGGCATTGGGTCAAACCTCATCTAAAACATCCCTATCTCTGGATTTTTCAGTTATGTGAACTGATAAATATTCTTTACTGTATTATTTCTTTTCGACCTGGGTATAACGTGAATGTTTTCATTTCTGTAAAGGGATTATGCTGCCAGAAACAGCCATTAGGATGCTTTCTGTTGTAAGTAATGATGACTGTTCTTTTTGTCAAGATCATGGGACAAACAGCAGCAGAATTTTATATTGGGAAGGCATTTCCAAATGCTGTAGAAAACAGAATGTCTTTAGATGTTGGTCAAGGGATTTCAGTCTGGGATTCTTCCAAGGATATCCTTCTTGCCATGGGATGTTAAAGCTTTTTCATGATTAACACTCTGACTATTGTAATGTACTTTTGATTTATTTACCATCTATAATATGTTAAAGAAATTGATGGATCACAATCCACTAACTAAAGAAATAGCCTAACATATAAAGATTAGAGAGAGTCATTTGAATTAGAGTCAATCTTTCATATTTGGAAGCCAAAGGAGATAGTACAATTTATTTCAATTCCACAAATATTCCTGGAGCCATTAATTTGTGCCAGGAACCCTGCTAGATCTACAGGTACAACAGAGGTGAGTAAGACATAGACTTTACCCGTGAGAAGTTCTTAGTCCAGATTACAAGGGCTTAAATTAGACCTTTTTAAGAATCCCTGATAACAGCTGTCATCATTAGCTATTCTTATGAGTAAAAATAGACAAGTAAAAGAGCAAAACAAATGCCACAATAAAAGAATAGTATGATATATGGTTTGAATGAAGGAGAAAGACCATGTAAGAAGAGGATGGGGAGGGATAAGGCAGGTTTTATGGAGCTGCTGCCATTTGAGCTGGCTCATGTAGAGTTTCTGTAAATCCAGGGTGTTTCTCAAAGCACCCTGTCTTTTTCTTCCTTAGCAGTTACTCACAACCAATACTTATATATGTATTGGCATGTTTATGTATTTAATGGTCTACCTCACCAAGCTGTAGATTTCAAGTGGTGAGCCCCATGGACCACTCTGCTTTGTTCCCCGTTGTATTCCCAGCACAAAGCCCAGGGCCTGGTATATAGTATTCAGTCAATAAAAAAATCTGTTGAACAAATAAATGAATGATTAGATGAGTGATAGGTAGCAATAGATACCATTTGTGGATGCCTATTAGGTAACACACGTTGTGGTAAAGCACATAGGTGGTCAAATTTAATACATTCAACAATAATACCAGGAAAATTTCCTATCAGCTTTATAGAGGAAGAAATGGAAGACTAGAACAAATAAATAACTTGTCCAATGTCATCCAACACATACCTGGCTAAAGCCATACCCAGGTAGGTTTAATTCCAAAGTCCATGCTGTGAATCACTGCACAATATTGCTTCTCATTTATTGAGTATGTACTATGGGACAGTCCTTTGACACACATTACCTCATTTTATTTTCTCATTTATTTCTAGCAACGACTCTGTGAATGAGATATTATTAGCCTCATTTAATAGGTGATAAAACAGATTCAGAGATGTTTATCCATCCACTCCACAAATGTTTATTATCTGTCAATTGCCAGGCACCATGCTACTCCTGGAGATAAGATGATGAGACAATCAGACATCATCTTTGCCCATGTGGACCTTATGGTCTAGTAGGGAGGCAGACAGCAGCCAAATGTGCAGTAACAAGATGTGACAAGTGCTATGAGGGAAAGTCAGAGGGGGTTGTGTGAGGACCCCATGGCTTCCAATGGGGTCCATTTGATGCCAAAGGCCTCAATTGATATAACTCTTTCTTACTTTGGTAACATGGTGGATAAGACTTGCACTGGCAGAGAGGAAGGACAGGCATGGCCCCCAAAGTGCGACTCTCTAGCATGATCAGAGAAGGTAGGGACATGTGTATGTGAGTAGTGGAGGCTGGAAAAAGCGTGGAGTGTTGAATGTCTAGTGAGGGATTGTCCTTAATTCAGAAGGCAATGGGGAGCCATCCAAAAGGTTTTGAAGGTTTCTCAATCAAAAGTGTATTTTAGGGGAGAGTAATTTTTTTTTAAAAAAAGAGTAATTTAAAACAGAGAGAGAGGGAGAGAGAGAGAGGGAGAGACAGAGAGAGACTTATTGGATAGTTTAATGTGGCACAGGCAGTACATAAGTTTGACTTTATTTTATGTCTATTTTTAGTCCGTGTATTAGTTAGGATGTAGGTTTAGCTGAAAACACAGGACTTTAAATAAGACAGAAGCTTATTTCTCCCTCACATAGAAGTTGAGCTGAGATGCCAACTCTATTCCAGGAAGCCGTTAAAGGCTCTTTTTATTTGCTTTGAAGAGGGGAAGAGGAAAAAGAAGATGTGTCCTTTAAGGACACAACCCAGACGTTCATTGCCCACATCACTTCCACTCACCTCAACTTGGCCAGAACTGAGTCTTATGACTGCAGCGAGCAGTGACAAGGAGGATTGTAAATGTCATCTGTATTTTTTGTTGGCTGTGTGCTCTATGGCAAAAATCCATAACTATGGAAAAAGGGGCATAATTATTAGGGGATGGCCAGCAGTCTCTGCCATACTCAGTGTGCTTCTCTTCTGAGAAGGAGAGATTTTGGTGACTCATTTACTCCTATTAGAAAAATCTCTGAATTTAAAAATAATGTTGGGGGACTTCCCTCAGGTTCGATTCCTTTTCGGGGAACTAAGATCCCACATGCCGTGTAGTGCGGCCAAAAATGTATTTTAAAAATAAAATAAAATAAAAATAATGATGATTGTTACTACTGGTCAAGTTTTTAAAAAAATTCCTTGTCACGTACTATAGAAAGCTAAACAAAATTTGACAGCTTTGAACTCTATTAATACCCCCAAAAGCAAAATGCATTTGAATCCCATAGATAACTATCTAGAAAAACTGTATTTTAAAATGTTACCTGGGACTTCCCTGGTGGTGCAGTGGTTGAGAATCCGCCTGCCAATGCAGGGGACATGGGTTTGAGCCCTGGTCCAGGAAGATCCCACATGCCGCGGAGCAGCTAAGCCCGTGCGCTACAACTACTGAGCCTGCGCTCTAGAGCCCTTGAGCAACAGCTACTGAGCCCATGGGCTGCAACTACTGAAGCCCGCATGCCTCGAGGCTGTGCTCTGCAACAAGAGAAGCCACCACAATGAGAAGCCCGGGCACCTCAATGAAGAGTAGCCTCCGCTCGCCGCAACTAGAGAAAGCCCGCACGCAGCAATGAAGACCCAACTCAGCCAAAATAAAATTTTTAAAAAGTTACCTGAAAAATGATAAACTAAGTTATCCATGATACACTTTTATGTCCCCAAGACTGAAAAATGTACTATTTGACGCTCTGATATTAATATTGGTGCAACCACTATGGAAAACAGTATGGAGGTTCCTTAAAAAACTAAAAATAGAGTTGCCATATGATCCAGCAATCCCACTCCTGGGCATATATCCAGAGAAAACTCTAATTCAAAAAGATACATGGGGATTTCCCTGGTGGTGCAGTGGTTAAGAATCCTCCTGCCAATGCAGGAGACATGGGTTTGATCCCTGGTCTGGGAAGATCCCACATGCCATGTGCCACAACTACTGAAGTTCGAGCTCCTAGAGCCCGGCTCTGCAATGGAGAGTATCCCCCGCTCGCCACAACTAGAGACAGCCCACGCACAGCAACGAAGACCCAACACAGCCAAAAATAAATAAATAAAATAAATAAATTTTTTAAAAAGTGATCTCTTATTAGAAAAAATAAAAGATACATGCACCCCTATGTTCATAGCAGCACTGTTTACAATAGCCAAGACATGGAAGCAAACTAAATGGCCATCGACAGATGAATGCATAAAGAAGATGTGGTATATATACACAATGAAATACTACTCAGCCATAAAAAAAGAAATAATGCCATTTTCAGCAACATGGATAGACCTAGAGATTATCATACTAAGTGAAGTAACTCAGAAAGAGAAAGACAAATACTATATGATATCATTTATATGTGGAATCTAAAATATGACACAAATGAACTTATTTACAAAACAGTAACAGACTCACTGACATAGAAAACAAACTTAGGGTTACCAAAGGGTGAAGGGGGTGGGGGAGGTATAAATAGGAGTTTGGGATTTGCAGATAAAACTACTATATATAAAATAGATAACCAGCAAGGTCCTGCTGTATAGCACAGGGAACTGTCTTCAATATCCTGTAATAAATCATAATAGAAAAGAATATAAAAAAGAATATGTATATATGTTTAACTGAATCATTTTGCTGTACACCAGAAACTAACCCAACATTGTAAATCAACTATCCTTCAATAAAAATTGATATTATTGATATTAATTTTTTATATTAATATGGCATATATTTTCATTTTCCTTTAATTTCCCATTAAAAATGACAACTCAACCCACATTGAAGATTTATAATTCTTTTCACCAAACTTAAAGAAACAGCAGTCAAGAGAAAATGACTCTGACTGTATATGGGATGTTCCCACGTCAGCAGGTTTTCCTGTGTGAGTTGTTTCTGCCACGAACTCTGACAGAAAGGAGGTGGATGGCAGGATGACAGAACAGATACACTTCCTATGGCGTAGTGGACAGTAACATAAAGTCCCCACTTCATAGGTTGAAACACATTTGCTGTCCTGGGCAGCCCTTAATTTTAGTTCATTTTCCTGTAACTATTTATTTGATAGCTCATTAATTGCCTCTGAGCAGAGAAAATGTTTCCTTTAAGAAGGTTAAACAGAGAGCTTATTGACATAAGTGAATTGGTTGAAGAAAACATTATTAAATAAAAGACACTTATTTAAACACCAAATTAATCTTTTAAAGGCAAATTAGAGGTCATATCTCCTCCTAACTAAATACTGTTAACCAGTAATGAGATATCCATTTTAGATGAAAACACACTCAGGTTCTAGCAGGTGGCTTAACTGTGCTTTAGTTTTCCAAGTTTACTCAGAGTCCATAATTACAGTAATGTTTTAAATTTCAGTATTTTGAAATAACGTGATGTTTTTCATTATATGATTTTTTTTTTTTTAATTTAAATCTTCTCTTTCATCCCAGCAGAAGAGAAGCCCTGCTCTGAGAAGACTTCCACAGTGGAAATGGATTCACCTTGGGCTCTGGCTCCTGTTTCTGAACTTCTCACACAGATCGGTGCACGAGTGCACTTGGCATTGCCCTTGTTGATCAGGCTGGGCTACAGTAACGTTCCAACGTTTTCACTGGGACCACACCCGCACCTCTGTCAAAACTCTGTGTAAGTTTCGGAGGCGCAGTGACTTTTGTGGTGTTAGAGGTAGCGCTGTCATGAGGTCCTCCAGTATTTTAGGTTTGTATTTTTTCCTTCCAGTTGGAGGGTGTCGCCACTGCTTGCCACATGCAGCCACACACCTTCTCAAGCAGCCACAGGGGCAGTGCCCCATGCACCAATCCACCGCTGGGCTCGCATTAGCTGGCCTCCCCATCACGATGACTGTTGAGTGTTGACAGGTACCATAGATTCACGCTCCAGGGTCTTCCACTGCGAATCCGACGCTGACGCCAGTGGCTTTGTTCCACACAGCGCCAAAGTTTCTTTTGTAGCTAGACAGGAGTCAGGAAGTTGAAGGTTAATCAAATCTGATGTTGGCCCACCCCTGTTGGATATGACCATCAGATGGTCCAGCAGATTCCACTTTTTGTCAAAATACTTTATGGTGTATATGTGGAGGAAATGGAGAAAAAGACTCCCAATGGACAATCATTTGATTTGATGCATATGCTTTTGTGTCAGTTCCCGTCTGATTTTTTAATACTGTTTGAGTCAATTATTCTTGCTTTCATACTAATTGTCTTGATTCAGCATGTTTTAGCAATGAATACTGCTTATCTTAATTCATTGCTGCCCTTTGTGTGGTAACCTATGATTTTTGAAGGTATGAGACTAAATTCAGATTTTAAAGCCCTGAGATAACTCTTGGAAATATCCAACAATCTAAACCTCGATGTTCCCACTACACCCTAACCGGAATTATGATCTCCTCCAAATCCCATTCTTCTCCCAACCACATTACTTCTTTCTCTTTTCAGCAGAGATGGGAGAATCTGCTCATGACAAATTGCACATCAGAAAAGACGTATCTCTATGATGTGGTTGGGCAACATAATTTATGATTTTACAGGCTTATGCCTAGCCCATTATTTTAAGGATAAGAAACAGTAAAGGGAAAAGTTGGTTCAAGCAATCCTGATACCGCTCATTAACTGGGAGACAGAAAGGAATAAATTAGGACTTTTCTGATTATTTCAGGTCCTCTATCCAACTTCCCCACTCCACACACCCTCCCCGCTTCAGACATTTAGACTGAGGAAGAAAGGCACTTTGTGTTTAAGGTTAATCAAGTTTCAGTACAATTTTTTTTTACAAACTAGAATCACACTAATCTTTTTTTCTTGCTCTAATGTGTGGCTGTTGAAATCCTCAGCTGTGATAAATTAAGCTACTTATTAATCTAATTATCGTACATTCATCCTGGAAACTTTCATGTGACTTGAAAAGGCTATTCAACCTTTTCCCTCCCCTCCTAGAAAGGGCTCAACCTTGCACCAATTAAGATCATTCTGAAGTAAGGCTTTAAAAAAGCTTTCTCTAATCACCCAATGGAACATGGACCAGTGGAAACCAAACTCGGAGCTCTGGGAAAAAGTTTAGCATTCCTTTCTGTCTGCCAACTTTGATGATTTCATTGCACAAGGGAGGAAGGCTTCATTTTCCTGTTTAGTTGTTCTTTCACTGACCTCCAGATAAAGTCCATGTAATTACTGAGCAAATAAAGTTGCAGCATGTGTTTTAAAAATCAATTGCCATTCTTGGACTATAGAAATGTAACAATACACAGATTTGCCAGAAAATGCCCAGCGCCAACCATATGAACTAAACCCTGTACTGTATCTGTACAATGGAGTAGTTTTGACCCCTAAAGTACATATTTACTATGCAGATTTTTAAAAGGGCTCCTTTTATGACTTATCTATTGATATTAAAATGTCCCCATCCTAATATAGGTTCAATTTAGGATTAAAAATATGTTGCAAATGTATCATATCTTAAACATCCATTCATTGCCAAATGCCTTACTTCTTTTTTTTTCAAATGATGGCGTAAATGGAGCTGTTTTACATTCAAATTAAACTAGCTATTAATTTGAATGCAAAGCAGCTCAATGTACAGGATGCAGTTTCAATGACAGGTTTACCCCAAGACAGAATGCAGGAGCGGGTCCACATGGGTGAGTCCAGGCAGATTGTCCCCTACTCTGGGTGCCTGGCACACTTGCTCACTGTGAATAGTTTTTGAAGTGAAGATTAAAAGAGTGGAATTATAAAGTATAATTACATTTTACTGAAACTCTAGAAATCAGAAAAAATTCAGCAGGAAACTTTTAGTGAAACATGATGTGTTGTCATTATCATTAAAAGATAAAAGTTCCATACTGTTTCTATCTGTTTATTTGGAAGAAATCCAGCTTTTACGCAGGAAACAAAAAACGGGAACGCAAGAGTAATTATTAAAACTGTGTGATTTGTTATCTCAGCTACTGTCTCTCCAAATGGTAATGCGATATCAGCAGCTGCAGACGGTCGCTGATTTCCTCTATTAGTAAACAAGTGCTTTGGAGACCTGTGTGAGGCACTTTAAGCTCGCTACTCCCCGAAGTGCTGTCAGGCTTAACTACTAATCCATGGTATTTCAGAGCACTGGAAATTCATCTTTATAAAACCTGAACAAAAAAAGGAAAAAAGCCTGGAGGGCATGAGCTCCCTCTGGTGAGACAAATGACATGTTCATTTATTAATGAAACAATAACCCTGGAAAGAGGATCAAAGCACATTCCATCCTCACTTTACAATCCCCAATTTTCTCAGGCCAAACCATTTAATTGAGCCATGACAATGGAATACTTAATTGTTGCCTGAAAGTTTTGAAGAAGCAACTTCTTCAGCATCAATGTGCATTTCAGGATTATTATCCAAATATAATACAGCCGGATTGAAGCTGGTGGAATTTGATTCTTCCTACATTGGGGGGCCTTTGGCTGGCAGAAAAGGGGTTTTCTTGAACATGCTTGCAGCACTCACCACAGACATGTCTTGTCCTATCACTGCTCTTTCCCTTGCCTGAAATAGTCCTGATGTGTTACGTCCTCATGATGAAATAACCAGCCTCATTTGTGGGTGATTGGTTCTTTCTGGGACATAAATGAGGAACAGGGAGTGCCAATCCCAAAGCCCAGGAGTTTAAGGGGTTTGCAAGTACTCAGCACGGAGCCCATATTAAGTCTCAACGGGCCCATAGCATGTGCAATGGTAAAGTCAGACTCGCCTGCCCTCCCTGTGGGTTATTCACCAGTTGTATTTGAGAATGATTATCATGATTCTGTCATGCTAAAACTAACAAGCACACATATAAAATTTTAAAAAATGAAAATGTCTGTGTTTAATTTCTACATATTAACCGTGGATTTCACCACAGCATTCTATCTTGATATTTTTTGTGTGTATATTTATACAGTAATTTTTCTAGGGTTTACTTGACTATGCTATTTTTCAAATTAAACCAAAGTTACAGGAGAGTCTTAAGGCACAGAAGTGGGGAGTTCAGAAAATACTTGCTGATTTACTGGGCAAAAAGGGCCATGAAAACTTTATATGTGCTCTCCTAGACTCACCTATCTTACCTTCAAACATTCTAGGCCAGTTTGATTCTAACCCAATTTTCTATCTCATGGCATCATTTGGAGTCTATAAATAACCTTCCTTTTACTTTGCACCTGCTAATATTTATTCCCGAGGAGATCCATTAAGTCAATGAAAACCAATAGTCAGAAATGAAGGTTGCAAGCAATAAAAAGTCATGTTTTATTTATTTATTTATTTATTTGCAGTATGCGGGCCTCTCACTGTCGTGGCCTCTCCCGTTGCGGAGCATAGGCTCTAGACGCGCAGGCTCAGCGGCCATGGCTCACGGGCCCGGCCGCTCCACAGCATGTGGGATCTTCCCGGACCGGGGCACGAACCCGTGTCCCCTGCATTGGCAGGCGGGCTCTCAACCACTGCGCCACCAGGGAAGCCCTAAAAGTCATGTTTTTATGTTCTTGAGGATCATCCATTTTATCAAGCCTTAGGTGAGTTGGAGAGTGTATTTTGAGTTGATATTTCAGTATCTATACCTAAGATCTTTCTTTCTGTTCTGCTTTTGAATACAAGCCTTATAAAAGTCTTTCTTTTTGCCCTAGGTTGTTGGACTTATGAGTAAATATTAGACTTACAAGTATTTTTACATCAAATTGTAATAAAGTACCTAGGAAATTCTTTATAAAGAAATTTTTACAATAAGGCCATCAATTCAAAAAAGTCCCATTTAGTTTGAACTCTTCTTAGCAAAAATTTCTGCAGTATAATTGTTTGGGCTGCACACAGGGACTAGTGGTGATTCAAAGTGCATAGTGTAGCTCTACATAAACCCTCTGGGAGCACATGGAACCCTCTAGGTCAACAATCATAGCAGGGACTGGCCCAAGAGCCAAAAGGGAGTTTCAAATGGAAACAGAAACAATTATTTTTCTTATCTCCCTTTTTGATTGTCTTCCATTCCTAAACACAGAGTATTTATTTCCAAAATACACACCTAGAAAGATTTCATGGACTTTATGCATAAGAGTTCAAGCTGCCACGACAGAGATGGCCACATCACAAATTTCATACTGGCCAAA
This sequence comes from Physeter macrocephalus, assembly GCF_002837175.3. NCBI lineage: Eukaryota > Metazoa > Chordata > Mammalia > Artiodactyla > Physeteridae > Physeter > Physeter macrocephalus. Next base: position 138,725,701 of record NC_041224.1, read on the forward strand.
GATGTGACAGAGAAAAGATATTTACATTTGTTGAGAAGATGCTTCCACATCTCCATAACACATTCAATTAATATTTGTATGACTTATTCATTCCTTCTTTTCTTTCAATTATTTAGCCTGTCAATTGGTCATTCAATGACTATTGACTGAGGTTCTACTGCATATATATCATACAGATGACAACAGATACAGCTGTGGTTGTGTGTATTTATGTAAGGTATATGGGAACTGAGACTACATATAGCGGAGGAAAGCAAGGAGTGGGCTGGGGATGAATGTTATGGAGACAGAAACAGAGTTCTTCTTCAACATTATTTTGAAAAGGGGCAAAGACCCTTGGTGTATGTCCATTGAGTATGATGGAAGTATTCATTCAGTAGTGTCTATCAAGTGACTGCCACGTCTCATGCACCATCTCATGTACTTACACAAGAAAGGACATTGTCCCTGTCTCCCAGGATTTTCCGTTCCATAGTCTGGCCGCATGCCCATGATACGTACACATAAAGCAGTTAACTCATGGTGGTTGATGAGGCTCCATTGAAAGGTACAGATAACAACTTCAAGGTGAACTGTAAATTTTGAACAATTACAGTTTTTGTGATGTGCTCTGAAAGTTGGGGCTTGGACTTGCTATCTCCCATTTTGCTGAGAAATGTGTGCTCTGGGGAGGAAGATAGCAAGAGGTGCATGAACAGGTGCATGAATTCACCTTTGTCCCTTCTCATCTCCCACCCTTATAAACTTTGTTCCTTGAAAAGAGAAGCAAACTCATTATAAGAATTAACATTTGATCATTTCTACTGTCTGTTATAGCAGATACAAAAACTGATATTCCTATTATCCCACTATTGTTTAAACCTTCAAGATAGATTACTGACGTACTGAAATAGGAATTTAAATTAGATGAAATACATATGTATATATAGGTACATGAACACCTTTAATAAGCACTAAGAATTGAAAAAATTATGGTGTTCCTTGCCTCTTCTGTAGCCCAAGTAGCTAAAATTTAAAACCGATACCAAACAAAAAAAAAATGTAAGAAGGAATAAAGATATGATTTTTTTCCCCCATGATGACTACTTAGAATTATTTTGAGATTACTGCTTTTCCTTAAAAAATGAACTACACAATCTAAAATATATATATTTTTTACTTTTTCTGGTGCCTCTGGTATATTGGTAATGGTAATCCTGAACTGTTTTTGCATTAGAGTTTAAGATGTGACCACATTATTTTTCTTTCCTACCTTTTACTGATAAAGTAGCTATCAGAATGCCCTGTTATGATTCTAAGTTCTATTTTCCTTCTACTCCCAAATTCTGTTGATAGCATACAGGAGCTCTAACAACATACTTAACCAGTTTCACTTCAGGGCAATTATTCCTTTTTAGCATTCTAAGCTATGGTTAAGTTATCCTAAATGTAACACAGGAACAAGGAGCATATTTTATCTCCTTTGTCCATGTATCCATTTTATCACAAGCCAAATGAGCTTATAGTGTAGAATATTTAGAAAATTTCTAAATACTTCAGGATAGAGTGTTCAAAATAAAGTCACGGCTCTTTACTTAAACAAAACAAAATGTTATGCTTACTGCTTGCTATCTGTTTCTTGAACTCAATCAATAAATGAATGATAGCTCAGTGATTGCTGAAATAATTAGTTTCAAATATATTAATAAAGTCAAATCACAAAACTTAACCCGAACCATTTATTTTCTTACCCTCTAAGGTTGATGTTTACATTTAATATTATTAAAATTATGTAATAAGGATAATAAAAAAGATATTTTAAATAATAAAAGTTTAATAATTCAGTACATTTTTTCCTACTTAAGATTTATCTTTCTCTAATACCAAAGATGTTATAAACAATAAATTTCAAAGTTGCTATTACATTTTCTAAAAATCAGTAACTGATAATAAACAGATACTGCTCTCCCCAAATACCCCTACACTCTCCACTCTCTCTGGACACATGATTTTATTATATAAAATAAGCTAATTTTATTGACTATACATTCATGACAACATAATAGCATCAGTATATAAAAATAACACACCAAAGTCACAAAATAATTTATATCTCCTGCTTAAATGGTTTCTGATTGCATTACATAGGTACTGTACTTACATGAAGGGTGAACAATTGTCAGTAATGTAACATAAAGATGTTCTCAGCTTCGGGGAAGCAAAATGGCTCCCACAATCTATTTGTGGAGGATACGGAGGACAGTCTCTATCACATTAATTAGACTAAATACCAAATACATTAACCATTTTGAAATGTGTTCCTGTATTTCTAAAAAGCAGGTGGTTTATCTGACAAGATATACTGGATGTTAATAATTAATTAATTAATTAATAATACATTGTCTGAAGTCTCATGTTAACATTTAGGCCTATTTTAGTGATTAAAGACTAAAAGTCCTGGAATATCTTCAAAAAGAGAATATATTCAGTCAGAGAAGCAGTCATAACACTTTTGTATATCACCAAACGCAGACCCAGCCGCAGAGAGAGAGAGAGAGAAGGGCCTCGAAGTTGTTTCCCGAAGCCCTCTGGAACTCCGGATGGCCTCCAGGGGGACCAGGCTTTAGGAAGGTGAAAAGTGTCTCAGGAGCATCCCTGCTCAATTCAACAGAAAGGCGAAGACAGGAGCCTAGGAACAAAACAGAAAACAACTTTCCCAGACCTCAGAGAGAACACTCGGCGTTCCTGAGGGACAGCTGCTTGCTGGTAGAAATTTATGATAATAAACTAAACTGGGTGAGCATTTCCTAAGAAGAAATATTTAATTATCCTGCTCACCATTATGAGGAACTTCTGCCATTCTTCATGTCATTATACAGTAAATAACCATTTTTCTAAAGGACAGAGCTGTTTTAATTATATGACAATGAATGCATAATTATTATGTTTGTTAGGAATGAATCACAAGACAACAGACTTGATATTGCTGCTCTGGTTAGTGCATCTTAATTACTTTTTCATTATTTTGCATATAAAAGCTATTTGCTAATTGTCTTTGCTGTAAATATGCAAAATATAATTAGTCATTCATAATTCTTTATGTGTTATCTAACTGTACATTTGTTTCTGAGGAACATATATTAAAGTGTGGGTATTTAATGGGCTTTTTTGGGTGTGTGAATTCAGCTTTCTTTAAAAAACACAGTTTTAAGTAAAAATTAGGCACGTAACAGTTTTAACCCTATTCTTAGGGAAACTTGTGTAAAAAATGGAGACTGAAAAATACGGAGTTATGGAGCAAATGGCAAATTATGTGGAATTTTAAGAATCTTCCATGTGAAGACACAGATGATGACATGAAGTATCTCTTATTAAGCCTTTAAATTAACCTTTTAGATAATCTCCAAGGCTACTCAGATAAATCTTTAAGCATTACCAATTTCAATTTAAGTTTTTACATATTTCTGCAGATACTTCCCAGAAGGAGGAAAGAAATCCATGGATGTGCTTAAACACGCATTTTTAAGCGCTCCCAATAGATTGCTTATTATCTGTTTAAAACTTGAGGTGAACACTCTCAAATTTTTCCAATCTTAACTCTGAGTACTTTATAAAACCTATGTAAGTGTCAGCATGAAGGATTTTTGGAATAAGTTAATTCTTTAGTGAATAACGTGGCTGTTATGACATGAACCCGCAGCGAGGTTTGGCATCTCAAAAGTGAACCATCCTGGCCAGTTTTTCAGCCTCGGGAACATTTTTCTTTTTCTTTTTTTAGTAGTTGGAAACAGAACTTCGGCTAGTTTCTTCTATAGTTATCGCTTCAACATGAACTAACATTCCTGAGAATGTCTCTCTGCACTCAGATTCGTTACAGTGACTGACTGGTTAAATGGACCACGTGCTTTCAAAATAGTACAGATACCAGGAGCGTCGACCAATGATTCAAATTTTTCTTTTCACTTGTCTCCATAAAATCCTGCCAGTTCATCCTGCTGATGCATGTCACATTCTACTTTCTTCACCTCAAACATTTGATTTACTAACCGGTTGTACTGTTAATCCCATGTCATGACACTTCTATTCACTTCTGCTTTTCAACTGAAAGCAGCTTCCTATGAAGATAAAGCTAGGTAAAATCTATTGTAAAGAGAATAACTTGAATGCAGCTATCATATCAAAATGAAAACACACTTCTGCTCTCTTCACCCACTAGACATCCTGAATACTTTTCTTAATGATGAAGTCAAATAGGATAGCTGATGAGAATACAACTGATGATAATTTTTTTTTTTTCAGAAGTAATCCTACTCTGTAATTCTGTAACTGTTCTTATTTATGTTCGGCAAATATTTTAAAATGAACATATATAAAAATAGAATGATGGCAGAGTGTGTATTAGGAAAAAAACTTGTAAAGGTGCTTTAGAAAATTGTGATATGAATAAATTATATTGATTCCTGTTTATCATAAAGCTTTTGAAACCAGCACTTACAAAAACCATAACTGTTATATAGGTTTCTTTGTTTTTATTGTGGAATTTTCTTTTCGGCTCCTTGAATGTTTTTTCTTTTGCCTTCAGAAGAGCCAAAAGACAAAAAGTGAAACGTATATTTCAAATAGCATTCCACGTACTTAGGAAAGTTGTACAGATAACACCCTCTCTATCAAAATCACAATCTTAAAAACCTTGTGTCCTGTAATGAAATGGTTTAGTTGGATGAGGTTGCAAAATGGATAATATTGTGTAAAAAGATAATCATTTCACGTTACAGTCTAAAAGAGTGAAACTGACATTGGTGAATCCTTGTAAAGAGAACGTTTCATATCTTTTATGCGCGTGTTGATGGCATGAAGTAGATTTGAAACTTAAATTTCCATTTATATTTCCAAATACTTTCATTATTACAGGAAGAAGCATGAGAATGATTTTGTTCATATTTTTTGCAAACCTATAGCATTCTCAAGTGGTTCAAATATTTAGGAATGACCAGAATATTCACTATGCTTTTGAAATGTGACTAAATGTTCAACAGAGGCAACAGGCCTCAGGAAGAAAAAAAAAAAAAATCTAGTTTTTCACCTTAGCAAAAAAACCAAAACAAAACAAAACAACAAAAACCCTTTGATTATATTGTGTGATATGCAAGTATGTAAAACATTGGAAAATTCTAGATTTGCCTTTGGTGATGATGAGAATCACTATCTGTCCTCCTTTACAAGAAGTTTGAGAGGGTAATCACTTGAGGGGCTTTTGGTCTTTTAAAAATAATCCTTATCAAGCACCTATTTCACAAAGAATCAAGTCAGAATAATAAACACCGTCTTCCCAGTAGCATTAGGCAGGATAAAATTCAGAAGAATGTAAATGTAAAGAGAGACTAATGTTGAATAGATGATAGGAAAGTAAGAGCTATAAATGCTTCCTATCAGTATGTTGATTGAAAAATTCATACTTTTTTGTATCTTTCAAAATCCTGTATATTTACATAGAATTTTCCAAAATATACTTTAATCAAAAGCCTTTTTTTTACAAGATCTAAGAAAGGAACTATCCCAATCTTGTGGGTTCTGAATTGCACGTTGTAGAAAGGAATCATCTCATTGGCCTTAGTCAATTAACTGTAGGATCTCAATGTTCATACCTAACGTTAAAATACTCAAGGGAGGGGTGGAAAATGGCCCATGGGGATGTTTTAATCATGTTTATAAACTTGAGCAAATATCTTGCACACACATATTTTATATATACACATTATATATATTTACACATTATATGTGTGTGTATATATACACATATATATGTATATATATACACACCTTTATTTATTCTAACCTTCCTTATGAGGAGACAGAGTTTGATCTAAATCAATTAAATAATGAAATATCCCAATGGTAATCAGTATGACCTCCATGAATTCCTGTCCCTTTATTTTCACATTGCCTGTTAATTAGAATTTGAAGTCAAGAGATAAGATTAGTTCATTTATCATTTATTTTTTTAATGTCTAAGCACTACTTCCTTTTTCTTCCTTTTCAAGAATTTTGCAGCCTTTTACTGTTTAATCAATTTCTGTCACATGGTGCCTTTATTCGTCCCCTGAAAAATGGTCTCAGATGATCATCTGAAGAACCAAACCTAAAATATCCTACTTTCTAGAAATAAAAACTGCATCTTCTTCTCTGGCTTTTGACAATATCTTTGGGCTGGGGGAAAATTATCTGCCTAAGAAAAAACAAACACTCCTTCTACTGTGTGTTTGTGTTTGCATGGATCAATTGTGAGACAAACAACATTCATTGACAGTTGCTGGCCATGAGTCTGCCTGTTTGAAATACCTTAGTCAGGAGAAGTACCACAAACTGAACTGAACAATCTCTCACAAAACATCTGCAACCATCTGACCCTGGCCTTAACCTTTAAATCTATCTTTTCATATTCATCTCAAAAGACCTTGTCAATGGCCAAGGAGACTCAAGAAAAGGATTCTTCAACAAACAAAAAAGATACAGAGGAAATTCAACCCAGATTAGGTGGCAGAAGATAATACAGTTTGCTCATTTTTATTCTGATGCTCAAACTGGAGTTGAATTCATTTTCACTTTATCTTTATTCATGTTATTTAAACATAACATTCATTAGGATTGTGAACTGCAACAGATAGAAGAGAACAAAACTACTCGCCAAATTTGTTGGGCATCTGTTCCCACTAGAGGCGGCCCTTTGCCAGCTCCACATCATGTCATTTTTTTCCCCTGAATTCATTTCAAAGTCAGTCCATCAGTTTATGAACTGTTTGATCAAACTTGTCATTAACCAAGTGAAACATTTAATTTGTATTAACAAAAATGGGGCAAATAATTAGTACAGGGATTAACCATTTTACTTTTTAAAAATTCTTATTTATTAAACGTGTTCCTTGTTGACATAATTTCTTTCTGTGACACACTCTGGTTTCACCGGAAATAATGGGAAACCTTTTTTTTTTTGTAATGAAATACTTATGAACTGATGGCCACTTAAAAAATACATACAAATATCTGGATCTCACAGCTTCCACCAGTAACTGCTCATTTCTAGTCACCATCTTCATTAAGATAGAAGCATAGATTCCCCCAAAGCAAAGAGACTGAATGAACCAACTGGCCAGAGAATTATGAGAAAAAAAACATAGCCATATCAAGTATCAAAGGAGACTTTATTTTCAGTTTTGAATAAACCTAACATTTCATCTTAGAGTCTAACCATATTCTAACAAATGGCACAGATAACTTACCACGAAGAGCTCTCCTCTTCCCCACACTTGTCTACAATACTTATTTCCATTTTTGCACCACAAAATTGCTATTTATATAACACATGAATTAGAAATGGAACCATTGCTGTTCATTGGGATTTTTGCTCTCAGGAAGTCATCATCTTGTGCAATTGCCGTGACCGTGACCTCATTGGGCACTTGTCAGCCTAGCTATGACAATTTGTTAATGAACTAGTTTTGTTTTTAATTGCTTACTTAATTATGGAGCACCAACATAATAGCATTTCTAATTTGTATCATAATTGCATGCAGAGATGAAATGTTGGTGTCTATCATATGCTTGCTTTTAATCATCTCTTGTTCATGGAAAATTTTCCAGAGATATCTTCTTTAATATGATGATGTGGTACCAGCTATATGAATGTTTTCCTCTTAAATGCAATTGTGCCTGTAAAATAATTTCAATGTCTCTCTCTCTCTATGATTGTATAGAAACGTGTATATATAAAGTTATTTAAAAATTTGTACTTTCAATAAGATAAAAGTACATAGACATGCAAAAAATACCTATCATCACCTAAATAACAAACTGGCATTTTGACAATGATATCTATGACCATAACCGTTTTAAAGAATAGTTTATAAAAATAGTTCATTTAAACTATTGGAGGTTCTCCTCACTATTGCATTAGCATTATTGCTACTGTATAGAATGTTTAAGATTTACCACTGGTATGGGTTTTATGAACCAGTTTTCAGCATTTTTCAAGTCCATCGAGAAAAAATGAGGACCATCATTCTTTAAAATCAAATCACTAATCTAACAACGCTTCTTTCTTGTCATGACCTAAATTTGAAAAATTCAGAGAATTAAACCAAGTCTCTTTTAAGATAAAGAAAAGTGGAAAGTAGGCTTCAGAAAGGAAGTCATGGTAGAGTCCACTAAGGTCACCGTTGACCTATGTCCTTCTCAGTGAATTTTCTTCTTTACAGTTAGTTCCCCGTGGAAAAATATATTGAATGCAAAACATTAGTTATGGGCCCAACAGCGCTGTTCAAAACATGTGTAGCTGACGTATGTTTCCCCCCAAAAATACAAGTATTGGCCTGTTCATTGTCATCTACACAAAGAACTGAGTCCTAAAATCCTTTACTCAACTAAATTCTTAATAAGTAAACTGAGACTAACCCTCTAATACCAGATTTGTTAAACAACATGATTTAGGTCCTTGCTATTCATGCACCTTGTACAACTAAAATGACTGGTAAAGCTAGAATCATGAAAGAGTCATTTTATGTAGCTGTTAAATTCCTCTCAAATCTCCTTGCAACTTAACGAGTAAAGAAAGCTCAATGTGTAATGCCGGCTAATGTGGTTTATGCTAGAAAATAGTATCAACCTATCTTTGTAGCTTATCTAAGCCAGGATAATACTTTTAGCCTTTATAGTAGACCCAACTCCATTTTTTCAACTCTTGACTATGTATTTCCTGAAATCCTTTTCCAAAGAGTTAAATTGGATGTGAAATCTGTACTCAGCTATGGAGCTGTCTTTGTTCTAAGTCTCGCCAGCAAAGCCTCGCCTCTGTATCACTTTCATGGCGTTCTGATTGAGCTTGACAGACTGACAGGAAAGCAAAGGGAGGCAATTCCAAACTGAATGAGAGTCTTTTTCAGCCACACAGCAGCCTCCTCCTTAGCCCCTAAGAAAAAGAGGTAACAGATGCCGATAGCAAAGCATCCCTAACAAAGTCCTAACTTTGATGCAGGCAGAAGAAGAACAAAATGCAAAAGATTGTCTCAGTGCAGGAAAACCTTGAATGGAACACAAAGGAAGCAAAATGAGAAAAATTGTGGTGCAGAAAATGGCTGGGAGAGTTATGTAGCTGCAGTGCATTGAAGAAATCATTTTCCGCTTAAAAGTGGTCAGGTCTTCAAAATCTGCTCTGCCAAGTACGGTGCAATGGGAATCCTTACATTATGTGGGTCCCGAGCAAAAGGTGATTAAAGACACTGTGATTGCTTGGAGGATGTTCATGCGAACTAATGCACCGTTCTTTGGGTGGAAAGTAAAATTCCATTCAAAAGACAGCTTTGCAGTATACTCATTACCTTTGTACTCTGGGAAGCATATTTTTTCTGATTGAAAAAAATTACTAGTTATCATTTTTACTTCAATATATTCCATAATTAAGTGAGTTGGAGCATCACTTACTTTATACTGCTTTATGCTATCAGCATCTTGGCCTTGTCAAAGAATGTCTTCCGAGGGTACATTGATTTCTGAAAAGGAACTTATTTAGTTGCATTAAAAAATTTATTGTAAGATATAAACATTAAAAAATTTATACTAGTCTCTCTTACTTATTAAGGAACTGATTTAAAATATCAATGTCTTTGCAACCTGCCTTAACCCTTGTGGCAAGAACATGAACCAAAGTAGACAAGGTCTATCCAGTTGGACTAGAGCATCGCTAATGCCCGTATAGAGCTGAACCCATTGCTTAGATAAAGACTGGGAAACATGAGTGGTCCCCTTGCATCCACATACAAGCCCTGGGATTAGAACACCAGGTCCTGAGAGTTTGTAGAAGTAAATCACTCCTTTAGTGGTAGGAGTGGGAGACGTAGAGGGAGAGCAGAGTCTCGTGGTGCTCTTGTCTGTACTTGTCTTCATTTATTTTCAGAGACTAAAAAAAAAAATCAATATGATATAAAGATTGCTGTACTCTATCATGTAAAATAGTGGGGAGCATTTAAATGAAGAATTCCTTCCTTGATAATCCTCAGTGGCTCATGTGCTTGGTAAAGCTCTGTGAATTCAAAGCTCAGTGACATGATAAACATCCCCTAAGGAGTCGTTATTGGCTATCATGATATCTCTATGCTGGTGGCATGGCAGTATAAATAGTACAAGCATCAGTCCTTATTACAGGCCAAACCTATGCATGATCCTGGTTTACTACACTGAATACATTTGTTTTTTGATACTAATATCACAGATAATTTTTTCTTTTAGACTATTTTTTAGACCAGTTTTAGGTTCACAGCAAAATTGAACAGGAAGTACAGAGAGTTCTCATAGACCCCCTTCCCCACATATGCACAGCCTCCGCCACTATTGACGTCCCCTACCAGAGGAATGTCTAAAGTACAGATTTTGTGTATTCCTTTTCCTCTGGAAATTTTATGACTTCCTTTTTTCCCTCACATATGATAATGCTGCTGTGTCTCAGGTTGAAATGTTTTAGTTGCATACTTAGACTAAATTAAAGGTTAGTTAGAGTCCATGAAAATAAAGCTAAGACCAGGAACATAGTTGGAGCAAAAGACGGTGGGAGCAACATTAAAGCTATCTGCACTTTTTGCTAGAATTATGGTTGAAAATGTACTAAAGATAAAAGAGATGAGGAAAACATCAGAATAACCTGGAGCTCTGAACTCCTAGTTTAACTTATAAATATTTATTTATTTTTGGCTGCATTGGGTCTTTGTTGCTGCGCGCGGGTTTTCTCTAGGTGCGGTGAGTGGGGGCTACTCTTCGTTGCGGTGCACGGGCTTCTCATTGCGGTAGCTTCTCTTGTTGCAGAGCATGGGCTCCAGGCGCGCGGGCTTCAGTAGTTGTGGCACATGGGCTCAGTAGTTGTGGCTTGAGGGCTCTAGAGCGCAGGCTCAGTAGTTGTGGCACACGGGCTTTGTTGCTCCACAACATGTGGGATCTTCCCAGACCAGGGCTTGAACCCGTGTCCCCTGCGTTGGCAGGCAGATTCTTAACCACTGCGCCACCAGGGAAGCCCCTAGTTTAATTTATAAATGATTATCTATCTGTGCTAAAATGAACCTTGTGTATATTTAACTGATGATTATATGTTGAGTGCATATACTGTAATTGACATGCACAGATACCTAATTCATATATGAGACCCTCTTATAGGTTAACATGTTTATCTCTATATGAGTTCTCATATATTTAAGATGCTAGAAAATTAACAGTGACTTAAATCATCTCTCTCATACACTCATATACAGGTTATACTATTATGTTTTCCAGATAATTAATGTCCTCTGTCTATATGTGACATGATTTGATTTCCTTTAAAGATTGCTAATGAGATAAAACAGGCACTATGAACCAGTTAAATCAACCACCTAATCTTGCACATGAAACATTAAACAGAAAGGAAGCATCTGCAATTAGCAAATTGCTTTGATGTGACTAAATATCTGGCTCTCTGCATCATCAACATTGTGGGTCTAAGTCCCAGATGAAGCTGCTGATCTAGACGTGCTGAATGTAAATATAACGAGCACACGTTTTCTCATGGAGCTCGCTTCTTGAGGATGCCAGTGCTATTCAATTCAGCAGAGCTCAGGGGCTGTGGACAAGGTGTGGAGAGGGAAGGGGGCCAGGGAGAAGTGACCTCACTGTCCATCTGAAAGATTTTTGTTTCCTTCCTGAAAGAGAGAAAACAGAGCACATTTCCAAAACACAGAAGGGTGTTGCATTGCTGAATAAGATGCTGAAAATGCAGAACTGGTTAGGGGATGGCTGTCCCCTACATAGGTACTCAACATATAATTACCAATTAAATATACACGTTTTATTTTAGCATAGATAGATAATCATTTATTAGTTAAACTAGGAGTTCTAGAGCTCCAAGTGATTCTCATGTGTTCCTCATCCAGATCTTATCCTAACAGTGGATCTGGCCATTGGGTCAGTCTAACATGGATCTGCAAAACTCACGCACCAAATTCTTCACTGTCTGCTTGACAAAATTCCAAGGTTTGCCCAGGAAGTGGATGGAAGAACGTACCTTCTCTTTCCCAATGGCACAGATGTGACTGTGGGCAAAGCCATATGGAGAGAACCAATGGCCATAAAGACAAAATCTTTGACATGTAAATGCTCATTTAGGAAAATAACATTAATTTTTTATTATATTCTAGTCACTGTTCTAATTGCTTTCCATGGGTCATCTCATCTAATCACCTCAAAAAATGTGCAGGAGGTATTATTTTTCTCACTCTAACAGAATTTTTTTTTTTTTTTTTTTCTTTGCGGTAAGTGGGCCTCTCACTGTTGTGGCCTCTCCCGTTGCGGAGCACAGGCTCCGGACGCGCAGTCTCAGCGGCCATGGCTCACGGGCCCAGCCGCTCCGCGGCATGTGGGATCCTCCCAGACCGGGGCACGAACCCGTGTTCCCTGCATCGGCAGGCGGACTCTCAACCACTGCGCCACCAGGGAAACCCTAACAGAATTTTTTTTATCACTAATTAACAGATGAGGAAGCAGAGGCAGAGGAAGGTCCAACAACTTGTACAAGGTTGCCTGGTCCCTTGGTAGATGGTGCAGCTGGGATATAAGTGCAGTCTGGCTCTGGCACCCATGCCCTTCACTGCTATACTGCAGCTGCCAGGATTCCTAAGGTCAGAAGATGTGCTGGCTAACAGAAACATAAAATGAGATTGGCATACTGGGAAAAAACAACAACTGGAACATGAGCATTTTGAAAAGCAGCTAGATTTATGGGGGAACTGATCATCATGTCCAGACACTGAAAGTGAATATTTCTAGGTGTGATCACTACCAGGAAAGTAACCCCCCTTAAGTGATTAGGAAAGAGAAGGGGGGACAGCTGGAGCCACAGACATCTGACGGACTGAACACTACAGTGTAGGTGCTAGGAGCCAGGAACTCTCAGAAGCATCATCTTTAGTCCCCTTGACAACACTGCGAGGTAGATGTCAAAGCCCTGGAAGTTTTCGGTGTACAGAAAAGTTGTTCAGATTGTATAGAATTCCCATAGTTCCCATATACCCCCCTCCCCCCAGTTTCCCTTATTATTAACATCTTGCATTAACATGGTACCTTTGTTACAATTGATGAGTGGATATGATATGCTATTATTAACTAAAGCCCACCATTTACATTAGGGCTTCCTCTTTGTGTTGCACAGTTCTGCGAGCCTTGACAAATGCATAGTGTCATGTATCTACCAATACAGTATCATACAGAATAGTTTCCTGCCCTAAAAAACCCCCTGTGAACTAGCCATTCATTCTTCTCTTTCTCCCTTCCCTTTGTCAACTCTTTGGTTTTTTTTACTGTCTCTAGTTTTGCCTTTTCCAGAACGTCATATAGTTGGAATCATACCGTATGTAGCCTTTTCACACTGGCTTCTTTCACTTAGCAATGTGCATCTCAGGTTCTCCATGTCTGTTCAAAGCTTGATAGCTCATTTATTTTTATCACAGAATAATATTCCATTGTATGGGCATGTTTATCCATTCACCCATTGAAGGACATCTTGGCTGTAAAGCCCCATTTTTTTAAATGTGGGAATGGAAACTCAGAAAAGTTATCATGTGTCTGAGTTTCCAAAGCTAGAAAGAGGCAGAGCCAGAGCTTCTGGTCCAAGGCTAGGGCTTTCCTCCTCCATGACAGCTGCTTGAGGAGGATTAGGAAAAAACTGGGGTGGGCGGCAAGTAATAGTATAAACTGAGGCACTTGGTTAGTCAAACCACATGCCTCATTTTCCTTCTTAAGTTGTCCCGCTGTATTTTCATTGTGCAAAAGGTATGCTTCTAGAAGAGCTACCCCAGCAGAGTCATACATCTCCCTAAACGTGAGAGCTCTGCTATGCCAGAAAAGTTGCTTCAGGGAAGACAAATACTCTATACCCTGGGCCCCAGGTTGACAAAGTGAAATATCTTGGTAACATTGACCAGCAGATTACCACCTGAAGGAGTATTGTTTTCAGAAGCCCTGCAAAGGATTTATTGACTGCACAAATTACCACCCAAACTCCCCATGGGACCTTCATTCTTCTCATTTAAGAGATTTGAATACCTGTTAAGGGTCCAACCCCCTGGGGGAGAAAGCAGTTCTGCCTCACTGTGAATCAGGCACCAAGAGCCGAGTGAGAAGGTGAGAGGCAGGGGAAAGAAGATGAAAGAGGAAGCAGGACGGCGCTGGATGCTGGTAGGAGTCACTATCCCTAAGCTAAGCCAGCTGTTTCCTTCTACGAGGAGGAACCCGCACTGGTGTGACCCTGTGGGTCTCCTGGGCTCTCACTCATGCCAGCAGTGAGGGTTGATTGGTGACTCTGTGAAAGTCATCTCCTTCCTCTCCTCTTCTCTTAGGAGTGAGCCGCCAGACACAGCACTCTCCCATCCTTCTCTCTGCAGTACGTGTCACGGGAGGCCGGTCCCAGGCAGAAGGCCTCTGGCCATTCAGCGCAGCCTGTACCTGTGGGTGGGGGTAAGCAGAGGTCTGCTTATCTCTGTGTTCAGTACTAGAAAATATTGTCCGCCGATAAAAGCCACACTCTCCAATATCAGCTTTGCCGGTGATAAAGGGGGCATTTTGGTCTATGTCTGCTTTATTATTATATTTTATCTATTTCTAGTTGGTTCAGAATTAATAAGGAGAAGGAAAGTGATATTTTTGGGGTGCTCATCAAACCCAATTCATGGGAAATCAGAGACTACGTTTATTCCTTTACAAGTGTCCTTATTTATGGCTTTTTCCCCAAGGACGCCTTGAACTTTGACAAGAGGTGGAGTAAGGAGATAGAGGGTGACAGTTTTGAGGAGAGTCATCAATAATGATTATAACTACTATTGCCTCGTTGAATTCTTATGGAAGTACAGTAAGTCCCCTACATACGAACAAGTTCCGTTCCAAGAGTGCGTTCGTAAGTCCAGTTTGTTTGTAAGTCCAACAAAGATAGCCTAGGTACCCAACTAACATAATCAGCTATATAGTACTGTACTGTAATATGTTTATAATACTTTTCACATAATGCATTAAAAACAAACACGAAAAATAAAGAAAACATTTTTAGTCTTACAATACAGTCTCTTGAAAAATACAGCGGTACAGTACAACAGCTGGCACACAGGGGCTGGCATCGAGGGAAGAGGCAAGAAGAGTTACTGACTGGAGGAGGAAGAGGAGGTGGGAGATTGTAGAGCTGAAGGATCGTCAGCAACAGGAGACAGAGGGCAAGCTGCCATTTCACTCACAACTGACGTGAATGGCACAGGTTCAGGTTCCTGGCTGGAACCAGATGCACATTCACATCTTTGAAAGTTCGCAACTTGAAGGTTCATATGTAGGGGACTTACTGTAATATCTGTGATGCTCATATTGTTATACCCATTTATTGACAAAAGGCAGAGGAACTCACCCAAGGTCACACAAATAGTAAGTGGCTCCTCAGATTCTAGTTGATTCCAAACCCTCCGCTTTCCCACTGCATTTCTCTGAGAAGTGTTATGTCTTCTTTCTCAATGTTCTTTTCATCTCCCCTTCCCTTCCATACTTGCTGCCACTTTCCCTACCTCTGGCTCATGTCTGGTTTGTCACCCTAAGCCCCCTCAATCCCTAGCCTTCCACTGAGTCCATTCTGTACGCTACTGCAAGGCTAGCCCTCTTAAAACTTGATTGAATATGTGATTTTCCAGATCCAAGATCATTCTCATTTGTTCCCTCAGCTCCTAAAATATGACTGTCCCATGAAGAAATAGAGTACTCATCAATAGCTCTAATTTAGAGCCCCAGATCTGACCTGGTATGAACTATTTACACTGAAGTCTATATAAGTCTATCTCATCCTCCTTTGAATAATAACACTCATTTATTCCCCTCCCATGGTAGTGATTATAATTCACTAAGTGATCCCATTTCTTAATGTGGAATTATAAACTGTCCCCTTGTGGGAGCACTTCACACCCTATAATATTTACTTGTCCTTGAACTTCTCTGTAAACTCTTCAAGGGAGGAGATCACAGTTGTATCCCCTGGGCCCATCAGAGTGCAGGGAAGATAGAAATTGCCCCATAGATATCTGTTAAATGAATTAAATGAGTTCCCTTTTGCATTTCTTACAGTCTTAGGTATGATAGTTCCAACTTAATATGTGGTCCTTAAATGCTTTTGAATAAATGAAAAAACTACTTATTTTAAAAACTTCAAATAGATAAAATATTGATCTTGTCTCTTTCCTAAATACTTCACCCAAACTTTGCAAATATGATTTGAAATTATGTAACTTTTTGGGGGAGTAAATGGCCACAAGGATCATGTTGGGACCTTCATTTTCAGTCTAGCTCTGTTACTTACTAGCTGTGGGTTCTAGAGAAAATTATTGAAACTGTCTATAATTTTTTCCCTACCTGGGAACAATAATAGTAAGGGTTTGTTTGTTTAAGTGAAGATAAAGAGTCATTATATTAAAATGCTTAGAATAATGCCTATCTCAAAGTAGACAATAAATATTAGTAGTTATTATTATTGATAGAACAATCATAATGAATGATACGGGCACTTTATTTATTTATTTTTTATGACAGTCAAATGTTTATTCTGGATTATCTATTTCATTATTACAACGTGGTTTTAATGTAATTTTAATGCCTTTTTATTTGATTTGATTATTTTATTCTTAAAAATATATTTACTGGAGTATAATTGCTTTACAATGTTGTGTTAGTTCCTGCTGTACAACAAAGTGAATCAGCTATATGTATACATATATCCCCATATCCCCTCCGTCTTGCGTCTCCCTCCCTCCCTCCCTATCCCACCCCTCTAGGTGGTCACAAAGCACCGAGCTGATCTCCCTGTGCTATGCAGCAGCTTCCCACTAGCCATCCATTTTACATTTGATAGCGTATATGTGTCAGTGCTACTCTCTCACTTCATCCCAGCTTCCCCTTCCCCCCTGTGTCCTCAAGTCCGTTCTCTACATCTGCATCTTTATTCCTGCCTTGCCACTAGGTTCATCAGTACCACTTTTTTAGATTCCATATATATGCGTTAGCATGCTGTATTTGTTTTTCTCTTTCTGACTTACTGCACTCTGTATGGCAGACTCTAGGTCCATCTACCTCATTACAAATAACTCATTTTCGTTCAATTTTATGGAAGAGTAATATTCCATTTTATATATGTGCCACATCTCCTTTATCCATTCATCTGTCGATGGACATTTAGGTTGCTTCCCTGTCCTGGCTATTGTAAATAGTGCTGCAGTGAACATTGTGGTACATGGGATATGGGCACTTTAGATGTAGCATATTTTTAAAACTACAAGGAAGAGGAAAGATTTGTTCTTGAATTTGTGTCTTACAGCCTGTCACCCTTTGAGATCCTTCTACCTTCTTCTCTACTTTAACCATTATCTTTAGTCTTCAGAGAGTTTTGGAGACTTGCTGAAGTTTTCGCTCTGATGAGAATGTTTTGGTTTAGGGGACAGTTTTCTTTGGACAGGACCACCTGCAAGTGACTTTTGAAGCCCGTGCTAAGCAGATAGCATTCACTGGATTAACAATGGGAGTAGCAATGATGGTATGACATGGAAAATAGTAGACTAGTAAGCAGCCACTGGAATTTAGAGGTAGCTGGAGAAATACAATACTCTGGTTAAACAACATTTAGTTCTTCAAGTAGGAGATGGGACTTTGGAGAAATGAGAGAAATTTCTAAGTCTCTAGGAGAAAAAAAATGAACAACTTGGAAGGTTGATACTGACATTATCCTTCCATTTCCTAAAAGATCTTTAAAAAGAAAACCTTTGCTGATTAACTTCTAGGCATTAAATTGGTTGCCCTAAGATGCATCCATATCTATTGTTTTTAGGTGATCTATACCATTGGTAGAGAAACTAGAGTGAAGCCCTCAGATGTGCCTGATGGAACCAAGATCAGGAAGAGTAATCAATAGCTCAGTACAATGGTACTGTGGCAACTCAGAGTAAAAGCCTTAAAATGTGTATCTTCTTTAACTCACACTTTCACACCTAAGAATTCTCTCTGAAAATATATTTGTATAAGTGGGCAAAACTCAATGTAAAAGGAAATTTACCACAGCAAATCACACCACAGCAAACCTAATCGCAAATTATATGAAGTAATTTAACATCCAATAATAGAGGATTAGTTCAATAAATTTGGGGACGTCTATCAATTGTGTGCTATAGCCATTTAAAACAATAATGTAAATGTATGTTTACTGACATAGGGAGATGCTTGTGGTATATTGTTAAGGAATAAAACAGTATGTAAATTTTGATTGTGCTGCAAATGTACGTATTATATGTGTGGATATAATTGCCTGGAAGTGTATTTGCCAAAATGTTAATAATGATGACCTCTGAATATATTCAGATAAATTTAAAATATTTATCTGTATTTAAATTTTTTTCTACAGAGTATTACCTGTATGATAAAAGTGAAAAACAAAAACATAAACAGATAATCTGGTGAGCAGCTGAGGCAGAATGTCTGGGTTCCCATTCGGAGGCCAATGGAGGATTGAAGAAGCAGCTGTTCTGGTCTCAAGCCTAGAGTTGAGCAGTTGAGTACATACCTCGTCTGAAATATTTCTCCTTTACCAGGAGCAGTTAGGGTCTTTTACTAAAACTATGCTTCATGCACCATGTGCTTCATCAAACTGGTAAAGAATTAGTTGTTTAAAATACCTCTAATGAATAAACAGGTAAAGTGGTCAAAATAACATATTAACCTGTCTCCCCCATTGGATGGTCAGCTTCATGAAGAGCAGGGCTCATATTTGCTAGTTTGCATCTACCGTAGGCACTTACAGAGGTGATCAGCCTTCAGTGGATACCTCGTATTTACTACTTAAAGAGAGAAAAACAGCATTAATTAGTTATTCAACAGATGCTCTTTGATCACTCAACTGAACTATATCCTTTATCATTAAATTTGGAGTTCTAACGTTTGGCATCTCATCTCTTTATTGAGACACGTTCATTGGTCTATTCGTAGTTAAGAGAATTCATCTTATTTATAGTTGGTGGGTCATTTCAGTTATCCATGGCAGAAGAAAATTTGTCTCTGTGTCAAAATAGTGCAAGTAACGTGAGAATTCCTTTCCTGGTGATATTTTTACCCAGTGTTTTGTTTTGTTTTTGTTTTTTGCAAGTCTGTTCTTTCTCCACTTTTACTCTCTTAAAAAGTTCAATACATTAAAAAAAAAAATGATGAACCCTAAACTAATTTCCTGAACTGTGAACCAGTATTACCAGTCACCCTCTGGAGATCCTATATGAGGGTCTCATAGACACCTCAGACCCTAAACTTAACTCAGCATATTCCCTAGGAATGCAGTTTCTTATCCTCAAATTCTTAACATACAAATGGTGCGATATCTCTTCAATTCTCTGGTCCAGAAATTTAGAATCATCCTAAGTCCCTTAGGATTCCTCCATTGAATTCATCCGTTGAATAAATCTCAAAGTCCAATCGGTTCCACCTGCTAAATAACTCAGTTCCATCCCCTTTTCTCTATTCCCTCTGCAATTCATTGATTGAACAAATACTTATTAAGCAGCTACCATGCTCCATGCACTGTGCTCTATGCACTGGGGTTACAGTGGTGAGCAAGACAGTCTCTGCCCTCATGGAGCCTATTATGTAGCACGAGAGACAGATAATAAACAAAGTTATCTTATGTATCAATTTCTGGTGACTGATAAATGCAACGAAGATGAAGCAGAGGGTTAAGGGAAGGGAGTATGTTGGATAGGATGGTAAAGCACGGCCTGTTTGTGGAGTGGACATTTGTGCAGGAAAACTTGAAGGATGTGAAGGGTGAGCTATCTGAAGATCTAGGGGAAGAGCCACTCTGGCAGAGAGAAAAGAAAATGCAAAGATCTGAGGTGGGAAAAAGTTTAGAGTGTCCTAGAAGGCTAATGTGTCTGGAGTGGAGTGAGTGAGAGGGGAACGATGAAGCTGAGAGCCAGTCAGGGGCCAGCCATGCAGGGGACGTCTACCACTTGCAAGAAGTTGAGACTTTTCTTAAGTACGATGGGAAGATATTCCAGGTCTTGAGGAAGGGAGTGACATCATTTGACTTACATTTTTGAAAGACAACCCTGACTACAATGTGGAGAAGATTGTTGGAAGGCAAGAGGGAAACCAGAAGGTCAACTAGGAAGTTATAGAAATCCAGGTAAGAGATGAGGGAGCTGGTGGTAGTTGTTTGTGGAGGTAGTGAGAAGTGACCAGATTCAGGTGTGTTTTGAAAGAAGAGCAGGTAGGACTCACAATAGATGGAAGGGATGGTAGGGAGGGAAAGAGACCAATCAGAATGACACCAAGGTGTTTAGCCTGAGCCAGATACTTCAATAGAATTTGTTAAATAATTTATCTTTTTGCCTATCAGGAGAAAAGTGTCTTTCTCATGTACTGACTTCCCTTGTAAATGTGTATTTATTTCTGGGTTTTCTGTTCTGTTTCTTTGACCAGTACCACACTCTTTTAATTCCTAATTTAAAATTAAAATTATTAAGGTATTATCAATTTATATATTATGTAATATATTATAAAGAAAATTATCAATATATAATAAAAATTAATTTTCTACTCATTTTCAGCTCTGTTTTGGTTATTCTCACATGCTTATTCTACAGATAAATTTTAGAATCACTTTTATCAAGTTTGCCAAAAAAAGACCTGCTAGGAATTTGATTGTTTTTGTATTGTATTTAAAGCTTAGTTTAGTCTATAATAACATTTTATTTTTATTTATTTATTTATTTATTTTGTGGTACGCGGGCCTCTCACTGTTGTGGCCTCTCCCGTTGCGGAGCACAGGCTCCGGACGCGTAGGCTCAGCGGCCATGGCTCACGGACCCAGCCGCTCCGCGGCATGGGGGATCTTCCCGGACCGGGGCACGAACCCGTGTCCCCTGCATTGGCAGGCGGACTCTCAACCACTGCGCCACCAGGGAAGCCCTATAATAACATTTTAAAATATTGTTTTTCTTTCCATGTTTATAATGTCCTTCTGTAAAGTTTTATAATTTCCTTAATACAAACCATACTCATTTCTTGTTATTTTTTTCTTTTGTGAATGGGTAACTACTTTATCTGTTTTACTTTCTAACCAGTTATTGCAGGCAACTAAGAAAGTTATTACTTTGTATATTTGTATTTTAAACCAGATAATCTACTGAATTCTCTCATTTTTAATAGTTTTTCAGATGATTCACTTGGGTTTTTCAAGACTGTAATCTTTATAATCTGCAAATAATGAACTTCTGTCTCTTCCTACCCAATATTTATGCTTCTTATCTATTCTCTCATCTAATTACATTGGTGAGCACTTCAAGAACAATCATTAAATAATTGTGGTGATAACAAGTACCCTTGTCTTGTACCTGGCTCTAATGAGACTACTTCTATGTTTCCACCAGTAAGTATTACACCGGCTGTTACTTTGTGACACACAAGATATATATGAAATATCTTTTTAAATATATGGCTTAAAAAGTTTTGTTCCATTATCACAATATTAAGATCTTTTAAAAAGCCATTTTTTGGGGGGACAGCAAATATTGAACTAGTCATGTGAGTTTGTTTTTTTTTAATTAAAAAATTTTTTTATTGAAGTATAGTTGATTTACAATGTTTCAGGTATACTGCAAAGTGATTCAGTTATACATATACATTTATGTATCTACTCTTTTTCAGATTCTTTTCCATTATAGATTATTATAAGATATTGAATATAGTTCCCTGTGCTATACAGTAGTCCTTGTTGTTGAATCATGTGGTTTTAATTCTCTGATCTATTTATACAATAAGGTCTCTTAATAGATTTTATATTATTGAACTATCTTTGGAAGTCTGGAATTACCCCCAATTGGTTATAATATGTTCTTACTTCATTCTACTACTTATATAGTAAAATGTGCTAATTTTTTACTTGGTATTTTACGTCTTACTCACAAATGAGATTAGTGTGTTTCCTATTTACAGCTGGCATGCCCAAAATTGCACATTCCAGCAAAATGTGGGATTAAAATGATCTTTGCTCCTGGACCCACCTAGCCCCGTGGGCTGACAGCAGCCTGTGGCAATGTCCATATAACGTGGCTATCACATAATCAGCCTAGTGGCCGATATACTTTCTTAGCACCTTCTTTAAATAAATGAGTGTTGGGCCTGGTGGTCCCCTCGCCACAACTAGAGAAAGCCTGTGCACAGCAAAGAAGACCCAACGCAGCCAAAAATAAATAAATAAATAAATTAATTAATTTTTAAAAAAGAAATCAGTTCCTGCCCTCACAGAGCTTTGAGGCTAGAAGATGGAATTGCTCTTCATCCTCCCATCCGTAGAGAGAATTTGCATTTTTATGGTTTGTATGTAAAATCAAATGTGACACCTCTTCATATGGGAGCAAGTATCAGGGATCTGAATGGCTGTACAAGTTCATCTCTGTTCTGCAGTCATAAACCTCCCCCCCTTTAAAAAAATGGATTTGAAATGTATTTTCTTAAGTTAATTTATATAAGAGAAATTTCCGGAAGTACTGCCTGGGCCTGTGGGGCAGGTTAAGCATAAGCATCCCTCCTTGAGGCTTCATTTCAACACTCCACAGTTACATAATAACTCTACATTTTTATACAGTGTGGCACCTTTCTTTGGATGAGCTTAAAGTGTTTTACATCCATTATCCTATTAACCCTCACCCTAGGGAGTGTTGGGGGTGGCATACAATACGTTATCATTTTTCTTTTCTAGAAGGGACATGATGGCACAAGGAAGTCAAGGAATTTGAGCAATAGTACATATGAAGTTGGGTGGAACCGGGTACAGAAACAGGTTTCATGAAGAGGCTTTTGCTGTTCTGGCATAAACCTCTCTGCTTCCCTCTTTCAGAAGGTACCAAGTACGCTAAGTGGTGATACTGAAGGTTTTTCTGTGTCAGAAAGAATGAGTTGAATATATGCTGGGAGAAAGCAGCAGATGAGTTAAGTTAAAGCAACCAGGGCGATAGAGAGCTGTTGAATAAACTTCTTCAAACACTCTGCATATGTAATTCATGCTTGCTTTACTACATGGTAGATGCTGCAAATGCAGGGGGAGGAACCCAGGAAGTGCTCTGCTTGGCCCAGAGTAGGTACTAAATACTATGTATTTGTTGAAGAAAAGAAGGAAGGAAGGTGGGAAGGAAGAAGGGAATATAAGGTATTATTCCCATCACGGAGGAGCTTACAACTGGGGAGGGAGAAACACTACAAACTAATACAAAGAAAGATTATGTGCTGAACTAGGGAGTGTTTTCCCTGGATGCAATAGGAGTGCAGAGGAGGAAGAAACCACTGTGGACTGGAGTGATCACAGAAGCCTTGCAGTAGATGGAATTTGAATTGGCCCTAGAGAAAGGATGATTCTGGAGAGGTGAAGAGGAGGGGGCAGATAATCTTTGGAAATGCAGGGCCCTGACTAGGCCGGTGGTAGAGGGTATATGAGGGAAGGAGTACTTTCTTAAAAGTATATTTTTAAAAGAAGAAGTGGGTTTTGTGAGATTGGAAAGAGGGATTGTTTCTTTCAATAGATATTGTGGAGTGCCTGAAATCTACCATAAGATAAAGAGGAAAGCATCAAAGCAAACTCCTAGATGCTGAGGTTGAAAGAGTGCTGCTGTCGAGAAGGAAAGCTTGCAGTTTGGAGCGCTGTTAATTTTTGAGTGTATAATAACTTCAGTGCACCTGTCTCAGCACATTTATTTTGAGATTTCACAGATGCCGTCATGTGCTCGGAGTGTTTGTTTCTGCCTTTAAGGTGAGATTGAGCTCACAGTTGTTTTCTGTTATCACTGAAATGATATCTTTTCGTTTTTTTTTTAACAGTTTTTGTATTTTTTACTCAGTTTTAGTTAGTGAAATATATATAGATGTATTTATTATTATTAATGTTATTATAATTATTATTTTTACTATTATTCAGTTCTAATTAAAGACACTGCTGCATCCATTACCATCCCATCTCTGCTCCAAGTTTGTCCCTTACCACGGGCCATAACTGGCAGATATTTTCCTAGCAATTTTCTTCTTCTGACCTGGGTTGAACAATTAGAATTATACATTTTGCAAAAAATTATTATTGTCTTTTGGAAATTTCAACATCTTCAGGAATCAAAACTCTTGTTTTATTGAGTGTTCTCCTTCTCCTCCACAAACCAGGGGAGGCGGAAATGTTCAGAAGCTAAAAATCTCTATTCCTAAGTCATATTGCCTTCAAACTAGAAGTAGACAATCAAAATAAGAAAAAAAAAATGAACATTGTAGGAAATGCATATCAACTGAGCAGGAGATTTTAGGTTGTTAAAAGATGATTTCGATTATTTGGGGTCTGAAGTAGGCAGGAGAGGATCTAGCTCCAGATTTGGAGGCATTTCGGACTCTGAAGATTCTCATCAGGGCAGTGAAGTTGGAAGTATTAATACAGTATGCGCCAGTGCAGAAAAGTAGAATCTATAGATTTGTAGCCCAGCCTCAGGTAGGATTGGGGGAAGGGGTAGCACACAAGCAAGACCCTCGGTTTTCTGCATTTTGAGCTCCCCAAGCTTACAGCAGTGGGGTGGGGAGGGCATATTGAGGAGAGAGACTGTAAGAATTTTTCTGAAGTTCATTTCCCATTTACTACCTTTCCATCTAATGGAGAGCCTGACTGAGAATGAGGTTCATATCAAATTCCTATTTCTCTTTTCTCTCTTTGAATGTTCCCAGTTTAATTCGGGCGCATGCATTATCAAACATCTGTTTTAATTACAGCCATTGTTAAGGTAGTTAATCAGTTGTCGTCTCTCACCAGCCAAAATCCTATATTGCTGAATTTTCATACAATCAAAGATACAATAAATATAAAAGGAATTCTTGTATATCAGCACGAAAAAAAATGCATACAACTTCTTTGCTCACTGATGCAACCAAAACACCCAGGAGTTATTATAATGTGCATTCCCCTGACACAGACTTTTATTTCATGCAAATGACTGTGATTAAGATTCAAATACTTTTTTTTCCATTTTCACACATTATTTAATCAACGTGAAGTACTGTGTAAAAATTGCATCTCTTCATAACAGTGATTTTGACCAAGTCAAGTGTTGCTCCTAGAATTATAATCCAGACCTGTGATTCAATTATCATTTAGAGACTTTCTAAATTCAAATTAAGTTCACTCTTTCCTCCCCCTCCCAAGACTGTAAACTTAATATCAGTATGGATCATTTGTAAGGTGTGATCAAAATAACTTTCCACGGCAAGGAAATATACAATGCGATGTGTGAATTTTCCCTTACTTGCAAAAAAGCACAGCAATCAATAGTACCTGGCCATTAAAATGTATGAAATTCACAAAGTACAGTCTATTTTTCCATTTATGTTACACTTAGCTTCTAGGCCGAATAATACTGGCACTCCCCAGCACACTTATCTATTTAAACTTACCTGGAACAGTTGTACAAACTGCCATTTGAAAAGTTGAAAAAGAACTTAAGGAATACTTAAAGTTTGGCATCTCCAATTGATGATTTAACTATTGGACATTCAAAAGCACATTCTTGTAGGAATCGATGAGGAATGCATAAAATAATGTAGGATTCCAGAGGCCTCTCATTGATTTATTTACAGTTTACTGCACCCAAGCCAGAGGCAGAATCTTGTTTTGTTATTGTTTGTGACTATCTCTTTCTTGCTCATCTTGCATTTCATTTATACTAGAGGAAAAATTAGATTTTACCAATGACTAGGTTTGGGTTATTACCAAACACTGTCCACATCCATTTTCTTAAAATATGTTCTTTAGCCTCTGAGTTGAAAATAAAATCTAATTTTAAATTGTTTTTCTTCTTTCACCACTTACCCCAAATTCCTCCTTTTGTGTCCAGTTGCAATAAGCAGAGAAAAATACTCATCTTTTATTCTCCATGCTTCGTGGAACACAATGCTATCTCTATGCCAGAGCTGAATTTGTTGAATTTGAATAATTTTGTTTTTTGAGAGAAGAATTTGCATTTGATGGAGTTTGATGACTTCAAACAGATAATGTTTGAATCTGGATATTTGTTATTGAAAGTTGTTTCTTGAACATTCTTATGGAGATGTCCCACCTCTTCCACCAGGAAAGGTTGGAGAGACACTGGCAGTTAATCCATCTGAGGGTCCCAACTCGTAGAGACCCTGGCCAGTCGGAACCAAAGGTCTTGTCCTGAATTAACCAGAAGACTGGGAAACATCTGTGAGATTGAGGTAGTTCTATAAGAGGAAGAATTATGAACTGTAGATTTGCCTAAGAAGTCAAAGTAACATTCTGTAGGAATATGAGTAGCCAGCCATGTCTGGAGATTTTGAAAACAGAACTGGGTCATCTGAAGTCAATCCAGGCTACTTACAAAGAAGGGATAATTCCTATTTATTCTGACCTTATTCAGGAGGTTCTAGGGGGTGCTTTAGGGAAAAAATGAGACTGGGTCAGAGACTACTGGCTGGGTGCTGATGTCCAACCTTCTCTATTCCATAGTAATAGAATTTTCGTTGGGCGTATGGCTGCCCAGAATAAAGGCTACATTTCCCAGGCACCCTTGCAGCTAATAGTGGACCCATCACTAAATTCTGGCCAATGGAATATGAGTAGTGGTCCAAAATTCCTTATCCCAAATTCCTGGGGCCAGATACGGTTTGGAATTCAGATTTTTCCAGATTTTGAAGGTGATACGATTCACGTACTGCTTATTGTGGAATATGTCCATTGGAGTCGGGGGCAGCACTCCACCATCAACTGCAGCAAAGCATAATGTTTACTCTAAGTGGGATAAATAAAGATCGTGGTCTCATGTCAACTCAGGTCAAGTTTTACCTTCACATGAGTTTTTGTTGAAAACGTATAAAAAAACTTTTATTTTTCAGATCTTTCTGGATTTCAGAATTACATATTATGTCATAACTTCTAGAAAACTGTAGAAACAGTTGACAAATATCCTTTGCCCTTTCCCTGTTCCTTCCTACATCCAGCCACCTGGAATGTGATGCTTCCTTAGACCATGAGGACTGTGGTTATAAAGACAATCTCAACTGCCCTTATTTATTACTTTCCTCAAAGGGCTATTAACTTTTTTTTTGTATCTCATTTATTTTTTTCATATATTGACTTCTTTTTGAATTTTTTTATTGAATGAAATATTCTTTAAATTCTATAGTGCTTTAAAGTTTTCAAAAGTTTCACACACATGATTTTATATAATCCCATAATAAACATCCTCCCTCCCCATCTTCTCCCTCCGCTCTTTCCTCTCCCCACTGGTAACCACTAGTTTGTTCTCTATATCTGTGAGTCTGCTTCTTTTTTGTTTTATTCACTAGTTTGTTGTAGTTTTTAGATTCCACGTGTAAATGATATCATACAGTATTTGTCTTTCTCTGTTGGACTTATTTCACTTAGCATGATGCCCTCCAAGTCCATCCATGTTTGTGCAAATGGTAAAATTTCATTCTTCTTTACAGCTGCGTAGTATTCCGTGTGTGTGTGTGTGTGTGTGTGTGTGTGTATATGCACCACATCTTCTTTATCCATTCATCTGTTGATGTGTTGATGGAATGGACACTAGGGTTGCTTCTGTACCTTAAGAGCTATTATCTTTAAATTGAATATTATCCTGTTTTGCTGCATAATTTAACATGGAACACAAATTTTGTGCAACACACTATGCTAAGTATCTCATTTAATTCTACTATCAATTCCATTTTACTAATGAGAAAACTGAGGTATAGAAAGTTTATGTAATTTGGCCAAGGCCCACAATCAGGAAGTGGCAAAGGCAGGATTTGAAACTAAGAAGTTTGGTGCTAGAGCCCCATGTTTATTCATGCTACTATATCTACCTTCTTTGAATGGGACCATAGTCACCATATAAAAAACGTTAGGACTCATTGTAGATACTTGGGTCAAGCCGTGTGTTTGCCTATGGTTCTGGAGTTGCATTTTCAAGATGCCTTACTGAAATATTGGGTTTTTTTTTCTGCCCCATTTTAGTTTAGCAAGTTTTTTTCTTTTTCTCTAAACCACTTTTAATGTTCTATGACTTACCTTCTGTAAATAATTTGGCAAGTTTTGACTTGTGATTAGCCAGCTTCCTAACCATGCCAACAATGAACAACTCCAAAAAAGGAGAGCAAAGCCAGAAGCCCATTACTCTTGATGATCACACGAACACTTATAACCACAGCATCATCATGATGGAAAGCACTGGTCAAAGTGGCTTATAGGTATCATCATTTCATAGCCATCCTCCCAGCCCAATTAAAAGTGAATATAAATTTCGGAAGACCGATTAACCTGTCATCTTGGCCATACTTGCTGAATGACACCTAGGTCTCATTGGAGGTGTCACACACTCAGTGGCTGGTGACTTTTTGCTACTAATATCTGAGTACCACAAGAAGTCAAAATCTAATAGTAAAGCAATCCTAGCTCAAATCCGAGACAACTTAGAAGTTATAAATATTATCATATTCACAAATAACTGTCATTACATTCTTGTAATTTCTGGCACAATTACTCTAGAAACTGTGGGGGGAAAAAAGTGTAACCAGCTAGCAAAAGGGAAGGGCAGGGCTAATGGAATTGGTTTTGACTCCAGAGAGATGTTTGTATGACTGAGCCCTTCTCAGTTCCATAGCTTTGATCTCAACTCATTAGCATAGCTGAATCTCAAGTATCTTTGTGGCAAATATGGTAAAATATGAACAATTGTTAAATCTAGGTGATGAGCATATTGATATGCATTATACTATTCTCCCTACTTTTGTGTAAGTTTGACAGTTTAAAACAATATGTCCGAAAACAAGGGAAAAACCCATCCAAATGATAACTTTAAAAATTAGCTCTCTAATGGCATTATTTAAGTGAAGTGGGCCATGTGTTTAGCCCTGTTCTGTCTAATACAGTAGCCGGTAGGCATATCTGACTCTTTAAATTTAAATAAAAATAAATTCAAAATAAATTAAATAAAAAATTCAGTCCCTCAGTTGCACTAGCCACATTTCGAGTACTCACTAGTCACTGGCTGTATATTTTTAAAACTATTTTTCAATTGTGCTAAAATATGCATTAAAAAATTTACAGTTTTTCAAACAACCCAATCCAAAAATGGGCAGAAGAACTAAATAGACATTTCTCCAAAGAAGATATACAGATCGCCAACAAACACATGAAAGAATGCTCAACATCATTAATCATTAGAGAAATGCAAATCAAAACGACAATGAGATATCATCTCACACCGGTCAGATTGGCCATCATCAAAAACTCTAGAAATAATAAATGCTGGAGAGGGTGTGGAGAAAAGGGAACCCTCTTGCACTGCTGGTGGGAATGTAAATTGATACAGCCACTATGGAGAACAGTATGGAGGTTCCTTAAAAAACTACAAATAGAACTACCATACGACCCCGCAATCCCACTACTGGGCATATACCCTGAGAAAACCATAATTCAAAAAGAGTCATGTACCAAAATGTTCATTGCAGCTCTATTTACAATAGCAAGGACATGGAAGCAACCTAACTGTCCATCAACAGATGAATGGATAAAGAAGATGTGGCACATATATACAATGGAATATTACTCAGCCATAAAAAGAAATGAAACTGAGTTATTTGCTAAAATATGCATTAAAAAATTTACAGTTTTTAAGTGTATAGTTCAGTGTCGTTAAGTACATTTATATTGCTATGCAACTATCACCACCATCTATCTCCGGAGCTTTAAAAAAATTTATATATGTATATATATACACACACATATATATTTATTTATTTTAACCATTTTTTAAATTGTGGGAAAATATATACACAAATATATTAAGAGCCTGTTGAATTTAGTGCTATTGTCTATACCCAAATTTTTATGAAAATATTGGCTTGCTAATTGCTTATCATTATGTTGATTGCAAAGAGATAAGAGATAGCAAAAAGTTAAGGCATGAGAAATTTAAAGGAGAAAATTCTAAATCGTGAAACATTCTACATTAACTATCTTGTTTTTCTGGAAATGGAGAAGCAGGAAGAACTTCACTCTTCAACTGTAGCAAAGAAACACACCTCGCTCTACTTCTAGAATCCCCAAGCTCTGGTCCTCTTGAGCATAATTTGAGATACGTGGCTCTACTGAGCACAGGCAGTGATTCTCTCAGTAAACACTTGTGGAGGGCCCACCGTGAGCCAGGTGTCAAGGGGACATAAGGGTGAGGAAGATAGGCAAGGCTCTTGTTTTTCATGGCACTTCCTTTCTAGTGTGAGGAGACAGATAATAAACCAACCGATTAACCAACCAACAAATAAACCAAAAGGAATCCGATGGTGTTAAGTGCTGTAAAGAATATGAAACAGGGTGATGTAATAGGGATTACCATGAATTTACATCTTATGTGTTGGAAACCTCCACTGACCCTAAGTTACATGTCATCTTCAGAAGCAATTTCCAAATTAGATGTAAATCATCTGAGAACAATGAAAACTGAAATTTATGAAAAAGAAATTTGCGTTTCATTACCTTGCTGTTCCTGCCTCCTTATTTTCATTTATTGGCTGGTTCTACTAAATTACTTACTTAATAAGCTTGGGTAAGCTTGGGTCATACAAATTTGGTAATTGTTCAGGTTAACTCACACCTTACTCTTATGTTTAAAAAAGAAGATACCTGCAAATTTTGCAAAAGAGATTCATCCATATTGATGCTGTGCTGCAAATTGAACCTCAGGTTTTAAATGAATAAAAGAAAAGCCTGAAAATATTTAGAGAAGAAAAGCTACAGATATGTCAGATAGATTTTCATAGCGTCTGTAATTGTCTCCTCAAGCCCAGTCAAGGTGCGGTTAATATTTCCACAAACTTTTTCTCCAATGCATGGAGACAGTGATGTTTCTCAAGTTTCACTTCTACTCCAGGGGCAAACACTGACTTGCAGAGCAAGCAGTTGTAAAAACAGGAGGAAGGTAATATGATTCAGCATAACTTTCCTCCTCTCAACAAGAAATAAAGCCAAGCATTTCCTTATGTTCCCATAAAGTTCACCATCTTAGAACTTCTGTACACCTAAACCTATTATTTCTCAGGGGAAAAATACATGTATGACAAGAAATATTTGGTTTTTGTTGAGTAAAAGTTTAAATTAGTGAAGTGAGCAATGTTATAACTGTTTGTCCACATAAAAGGAAATGAACCAGTTTGTCGGTGTTGAAGATAGAATTGCAAACTGCTCAAAATTCTTATCTTGACTGCAAAACCTTAATCATTTTCAAGCCTTTTTGATTATCCTGTCTCTTGTCAATGTTCTTTAACATCTGTTTACAGCCTTGAAAACAGCCTGGGGCAAATAGCAATTTACACAAGGAGGGCTAGAGAATGTGGTTTTCAATTACTCTACTTTTTGGATGACTAACAGAGGTGATGATTTTGTGTGGATTTTAAATGGTAGTGGTGGTAGGGTGATAGTCAATATTTATTGTAAGTTTTCTTAATTAGTTGGCATGATATTTCAATTTGTACATACCTTTTAAATTTGAGAGAAATAAATTCCCAAACTCAATTTCTTAGGTTTAGAAAATGGACTGTAATACAAACATCCTTTAAAAACTCATAAGGACTTGTCAGCATTAATGATAATGACACTAATAACAAAACCCCACATCGATTGTGCCCTTACTGTGTGCCTAGCACTGTGCTAAGAGTCTACCCTATATTATCTCACAAAATTCTCATGACAACCTCCACATTAATAATGAGAAAACCAAGGGTTCGAGAAGCACAGTAGTCAACTAACAGACGAGCCAGCAACTGTTGTATGTCCAGTGTTGGCAATGAGATCAGGTGACCTTGGGAGTCTTTAACTTATCATAACTGCCTCCTCCAAGCCACTCAAAATAAACATCTTATCCAAGTCAGGGCAGTGTGGTTGCTAAGTTAATGCTGATTGCAATCCTGAAGGCTGTCCACGTAGACAGTCTGGAGCTCTCACGATATATACACATGACTGTTATCATCAAATTCCCATTTATCCAATGCCCATCATGTTTGGAACACTAAATTCAGACGCTTACATGATGAAAGGGTTGAAGGAGACATGGAAGGAACCCAAGGAAGGATGGCAGTGTGGAATGGTGGGACAAGACCAGCCCTAGTGGTCAGGCACATCTGCCTTCTAGTCTTGGGTCTTACACGTTATTTCCTTGGCCTTAGCTTATCTCGTTTCTCTGAGCCAGAGTTTATTGGATATAAATCGAGACATTCCACTTAATGACCTTTTAAGTCCCTTGAAGCTATAAAATATGATGTCCTGTCTTCCAAGAACTTACAATCCACTGGGGTGATGAAACAGACTCAATATTTAGAAATGTTTTTAAACCTTATATTGTAATTGTTTTGGTGTGTTTTTTCTCCACCAGATCTTGAACCTGGGGGCTGTGGTCATAGTCTTTGCATCTTCTCTGCAGCTTGGCACCAGGTAGGCATGTTAGGAGCCTCTTAAATGTTTCTTACATAAGTGAATGAATAACATAATGAGTGAGTATGTGAATAAACACATCAATTTAATTTCCCAAGCAAAAATATATAAATGACGATACCCAGCATCTACTAATGTTAACGTTCAGGTCTCATTTTTACATCATTTATTCCCAAGAGCAGATCCAGGTTTTGCAGAGCCTGAAGTTAGTACAATTGAAAGTCCCTTCTTTAAGAAGAATTAAAATTTCAAATATAAAATTAGGTACTGCATCCTCAAAGGGGGCTTGTGCAAGTGAGGAGCACTACATTGTACACTTTGCTGGCTACTTGGTCCCTCCTACACCCTGCTGCAGGCACACCCCCCTTCTCTCTTCCTCAAAACCTTGCCCCTACCTATAGCTTGGCAAGCACCCCTCCACCCCACTCCACTCATTCTCTGCCACAGCTCTCTGATTATTTTTTTAAATTGTGGTAAACTATACATAGCATACTATTGATCATTTAACGATTTGTAAGTGTACAGTTTGGTGGCATTAAATATAGTCACAATGTTGTGCAGCCATCAGTGCTATCTATACCCAAAACTTTTTTAGCAACATAAACTCTGTACCCATTACAATAACTCCCCCTGCTCTTCTATCCCCCCAGTTCCGGGTAACCTCTATTTTACCTTGTGTCTCTATGAATTCATCTATTGTAAGTACCTCATATAAGTGGAAGCATGTAATGTTTGCCCCTCTGTACCTGGCTTACTTTACTAAACATGATGTTTTCTAGGTCCATTCATGTTGTAGCATATATCCAAGTGTCATTCTTTTTTTATGGCCAAATAATATTTCATTGTAGGCATATACCATATTTTGTTTATCCATTCATCTGATTTGAGTTGTCTCCATCGTGTGGATATTGTGAGTAATGTTGCTGTGAACACTGGTGTACAATTATTTATTTAAGACTTTTGGGTATAAACCTAGGTGTGGAATTGCTGGATCATACACTAGTTTTATGTTTAACTCTTTGGGAAACCACCAAATTGTTTCCTACTGCAGCTGCACCATTTTGTATTCTCACCAGTAATGTCTGAGGGTTATAATTTTTCCATGTCCTTGCCAACACTTGTTACTTTCCATTTTTTTAAAAGTATAGCCATCCAGGGAATTCCCTGGTGGTCCAGTGGTTAGGACACCTCACTTTCACTGCCGAGGGGCCCAGGTTCGATCCCTGGTCAGGGAACTAAGATCCCACAAGCCATGTGGCACAGCCAAAAAAAAAAAAAAAAAAAAAGAATAATAAATCTTGCTTAAAAAAAAATTATAGCCATCCTAATAGGTGTGAAATAGTAGCTCATTGTGATTTTACCTGATTTTTTTTCATGGTCTTTAACATTATACAAAATGGATTTGTTTATTTATTTTTTCTTCACTTGGTTTGCTAGTCTGGAAACCCATGAAGGCAGGGCCATTTCTAGTATGTTCACTTCTATATTTTCCAGCGTCCAAAACAGTTCCTGACACATGTAGGCATTCTGTTGAATAAGTGAATGCACGGATGTTCTCCTTGAAGCGCTACGTGACTATCGCTGTTAATTTGTTTGTCCTAAGATCAGTGCTTAAACAACAGTACATGAACTAGATAACAAGTCCACAGTTATTTGTATCAGGCATCAGAAAAATCCTTGAACCAATGGACACCATTATCTTAGGACTTCTAAAAGTGAAGACCAAACACAATTTAAATGAAAAGATGTGTCATAAAAGATATACATCAACCTCAGTAATTAGAATTCAAAGTGAATCAATAAAAAATTTTCACAAAGCCTGCATGGAAAATTGCACACTGCCACCCCCGTTTGAAGCTGCCCAGCACTAGGGTTGCTTTGTATCAAGAATGCATGGAGTGAAAATAGTGCACTATGGGGAGGAGCTATGTCACAGAAACCCAAGTCCTAAACTGCCAACTACTGAGTCAAGATGGGTTGATAAGAAAGTCACAGCACTGCCCAACTGTCCGTTTATAACCATAGGGAGCACAAAATTTCATCTCTTAAGCTGAAGCCTGAAAACTACTGAGTCATTCAGAACAATATGTGATCTTAACACGCGGCTTCTGTGCGTTTTATAAACACACAATTTCACAACTGAAACCTTTCAACGATTCCATTCCCTATGCTGAGAGCCAGTGCCTGGATGGATGGGGTCCTGGAAATGCCTGAGGAGCTCCAGCAAACAGGAAGTGTGGGCAGCGTTTCACCGTGGAGAACGGCAAAGCACACTGCTACATCTCTCATAGCTGCCCACCTGGGCACCGCCCAATTTCATATGAGCTGTTTGCTAATATTGCAAACACAAACCAAATCATGTCTCTTGTGTAGTCCGCAATTGTTCCTGGTCACTGTCTGAGTTACTAAGCCAAGTTGCATAATGTGAAAATTTTGAAATCACGAAGCTTGTGTCTCTGAAGGTCTCACAGTGTTGTTTTTTTTAAAATAATTTTTATTGGAGTATAGTTGCTTTACAATGTTGTATTAGTTTCTGCTGTGCAACAAAGTGAATCAGCTATACATATACATATATGCTCTCTTTTTTGGATTTTTTTCCCATATAGGTCACCACAGAGCATTGAGTAGAGTTCCCTGTGATTTACAGTAGGTTCTCGTTAGTTATCTATTTTATACATAGTAGTGTATATATGTCAATGCCAGTCTCCCAACTCATCACCCCCCCACCCCACCCCCGTCTCCCCCTGGTATCCATATGTCCGTGTCTCTCTTTCTGCTTTGCAAATAAGTTCATCCTCACAGACCGTTTTAATAAATGGTCAAAATTCCTGTAAAGGAAGTGGAGGAAGGAATTGGATGGGCTCCTGAGTATGAAAAGAGGACAGAAAAGACACATCTGAAGGCAGCTGTCCTAGCCAGAGCAGATTTGCCCTGAAGTTAATGAAGTTGGAGCTTTAGAACACCCATGGGTGCCTTCCAAGGGCAGAGGAAGGAGGGATGTTTTGTAACTGCATATACTTTTTCCTAAAGAGGCCCCCAAATTGTATATGTTTCAGGCCCTCCAAAACCTGAATCCACCCAGCCTCTGTTTTCTCTTGCCTTTCTCTGAAATTTTTGAAAATGCTTTTTTTTTTTTTTTTTTTAGCGGTACGCGGGCCTCTCACTGTTGTGGCCCCTCCCGTTGCGGAGCACAGGCTCCGGACGCGCAGGCTCAGCGGCCATGGCTCACAGGCCCAGCCACTCTGCGTCATGTGGGATCTTCCCGGACCAGGGCACGAACCCGCGTCCCCCGCATCGGCAGGGGGACTCTCAACCACTGCACCACCAGGGAAGCCCTGAAAATGCTTTTATTAGCCATCTTCTACAGAGAAACACTGACAGATACCAGTGAGGTTTTTGGCACCCCGGAAGGGCCTAGCATAGAAACTTCCACACTGCAGGGCTCAGTATGCATTTGATATAGCAAATTAAATAAATTAAACAAAGCACACGGTGTGTGTGTGTTTCTAACACTCCTCTTAAATATTTGGCTCTACATATTCAGAGTTTACCAAAAAATGGAAAAAAAAAATGGCATTTTACCCCAAAGACCTGTGTAGGAGTAACTGAAAGTTTATCTGTGAGGACCAAAGATAAGGGACTGAGGGAGAGCCCTGTGCTTTTGTTGGATGACTATGGACAATGGCTAATAAAATAATTTCCTATTTGTTTTTATTATTTAGCATATATACCATTATATTTTGTTTTATTCATTGGCCAAATTAAAATCTGTGAATTTAAGATTGAGCTATCATTTCTACCCAAATACCAACTTCAATTAAAATAGATTTGTGCAAACTACTTTGAGTGTGCTGCAAAGCTCTTTGTACAAAGTTGACTAATTGGGGTCAGAAGTGAAAAATTTTAACCGGCAGTAGCTTGCATGCACACACACACACACACAAACACTTCTGGCGTCTGCACTTTGAAATTGAATCTGAGAAGAAACGAGTCTGCTGTGAGAAGGCCTACCTAGTTCACCTCAAGTTAAATAGTCAATGGGAGTGCTCTCAGGTGAGGCCTCTAAGTGACATGTGGAAAATTCTCGAAATAATTTCCTACAGATGCCTTGTAAACTTCTTCATTATACAGAACAAGTGGCAGCGTCCACCAGTCCCTGTGGTATGTGCCCATCGCCCATTTGTATTCCCTGGGAGTGGCTCACTTTTTAAGGCCTTAACAATAAAACCTGACCCTCCAGTTTTAGATTCAGTCATTCAACTGCTAGATAGGAACTTGGTGGGCATTTCATATTTCTTTTCTCTCAGCCCTGAAAGAAGCATTAGCAGGGAAATTCAAAAGCAAGCAGAAAACTGGCATAGCTAATTTAGGCTAATTAGGACGGCGGAAGCCGAGATTCGTACTTCAGAGCTTTCCATGCCCTCCCATGTCTCCACCTGATTGCTTTGTCCAGCAGCAAACCCAGGAGGCACTTCCAATTACATCATATCCTCTTCAAACACCAAACCACTCAAGCTAGTTTTATCCTATTAAACAGACTGAAAGATCCAGAAGAAAGGTTCTCTTCCCCTCCCCAGAAGCTTCAATTACCAGGGTCCCTGATTATCATCGCTTCAATCTTATATGCACTGCTAAATACTTTTTTTGCTTAGCGATGCCTTCTTCATTCAGATGAAAAGCAAATATTATGAGCATGTCTTTACAGCTCTGGTAAGTGACATTAGGAGTAAAACTAAAAAGAAGCACCCTGGTTATTAGCACGGTTAATCAAAGTCAAGTTTGAAGTTTCCAAAGACATCGGAATCACAGACATCTCAGCACCTCTCTGAATATGAGCAATGAAGAGAAAGCGCTGAAGATTCCTTTTCTTCTCTTTTCTTTTCCCTTTTCTTTCCCTTCTCTCTCCCTCCCTCCCTTCCTTATTTTCTCTCTTTTAAGGACTATTGAAAAAGTTGCTAGCAAAAAGAAATTTGTGACTCATGATAGTAAATATGGAATAAACAACTTGGCCATGAAAGAAAATGTGAGGAAGCGTTAGAGAGATGAATAACGTAGTCATTCGTCATTCGGTCTAAGTCTTCCTAGAAAACAAATGTAGTGTATTTTCATGATGTACATACACAAAGAATAATTGTTACAGGGTATGAACTTTTAATTTCCAAACTCGAAATCAACTT
This sequence comes from Physeter macrocephalus, assembly GCF_002837175.3. Taxonomy (NCBI): domain Eukaryota; kingdom Metazoa; phylum Chordata; class Mammalia; order Artiodactyla; family Physeteridae; genus Physeter; species Physeter macrocephalus. Next base: position 138,763,444 of record NC_041224.1, read on the forward strand.
TGCATTCAATTTTGACCCTTGAAGTCTTAATCTGAAAGATTTTAATATACATATTTTTCTGATTACAGCAAGAATGGAACAATGTTCTAATTCTGAATGTCAAGTCCTTCCCAAACTGTAAGTTTAAGACCTGGAATCTAAATGGAACATTTAATTGTTCTCGCTTCTTTCTTGGAAGAAGATTTATAAAAGCCACCTTAAAAAAAAATCCTTGCTAAAGAATCTGCCTTACGATTCAGGGGACGCGGGTTCAATCCCTGGTCTGGGAACTAAGATCCCACATGACGGGGGACACGACTAAGTCTGCGAGCCACAATACTGAGCTTGTGCGCCTCAACTAGAAAGCCTGTGTGCCTCTACTAAGACCCAACACAGCCAAAAATAAATAAATAAATATGAGAACTATTATTAAAAAAAATAAAATTGTTTAAAAAAATCCTTGCTTAAGAAGACATGTCAAATAAAGATATGAATTTACATGAAGGGGGTTTGGTGTCTGAAAGACTTGAAAAACTATTTTTGAAGTTTAATACATTTACTGTGAAGCACTGCTCCTCTTCTGCACGACAAGAAATAGGTTTGACAAATCTTAAAAGGTTCAAGTGTAACAAAGAAAAGTTTTCCCACCTTCAATATCATCCAGCTGCCTGGAGGATCCTTTTGCAATGAAAGAAATAGTGAATTTTTCCATTTCTCCTAGAAATTGATTATAAGTTAAAAAGAGGAAAAAAAACCTTTTTAAGACATTTGGTGGGCCTCAAAGTATTTGTCAGTTTTAGTTTCAGAAAATCTCATTTATATTCTGTGTAGTCAGTCCAAACGATTGAAATTAAATGTTTGCTTTTTAAACAATCTCTTTCCTGTAGCAGAAAATCTACCCAGTGGCTCTCACCAATTGCCACTGTTTCACAGGTATCAAAAAGCCATTGTCTTGGGACAGTCACCCCCCGCCCCTGAAAAAGAGAAACAGCCACTAAACAACAACCTATCCAAACTCTGGGCCAATTTTCTTAATGTTTCAGCAAGGCTTAATCTGTTGGCATAAGTGTTTAGTCCCATTAACAGCTAAAGTCACAGAGTCCACAACTCACTGTGCTGACAGTAAACAAGGAATTTGAGGAATGGCTTTTAAACAATGACTAAGCCTCAAGCCATTTTGCCTTCAGATGCTGTGAAACTGGTCCAGGCCAGAGTTGCCTCCTTTCTGCAGCCCCACTTCTACTTAAAATGCATCTTCCTCCCACTGTCCTGGGATGTGCTGATTAGATTTGCCGTGCTGACTTCACTCTCCTCTGATTGGCCACTGAGGACCCACGTGATCGTGAAGATCAACCACTCATTATTATTTTTTAGAAGATCAAGCTTTGGTAAAACTGGAAAATGGTGTTTGTCCACACTGGATTTCTTTCTGGAGGACCCCACTCAGTCTCCTGTGGGACATGTCCTTTGGTTAAGAGCAGGGATGTCCTGACCTCTAGCATTGTCTGTGGTGCTTGGAGAGCAGAGAACACAGGAGAATGTGCATGAATGGACCTCCTCACCAACAGAAACGATTCCACAAGGATCGTCAAAGCATATTCACCAGAAGTGGTTAATTCTGCTCTTGAAATACCTAACTTTACTTTGAAGGCTTTTGGGGTGTTTTAATCAATAGATACATCCTGTCCTATAATCTCCCTAGCTAGTATTTCTATATTTGTCACTTACGCTACAAGAAATAGCCAACAACTTGCTTCTTCTTCTCCATCCATTTGCTCTCTCTCCAGCACCCCGACTGCCCACCCACGACTTACAAACACTAACAAAGGAGAGTATTCTTTGCCTCAGGATCTCCATCTGATTCCAGGATTAAAGAGATTCCCCAAGGGATCCAGGCTCCACATTGGGGGCTTTTTCACCTAGTGATCTTTTAAATGTGAGCTCAAATCTTCTACTTGGCAAACAATAAACACCAATTCTTTCCCTGAACCTACCACTCCTCCCTGAAATATCACACACGTGATATTCAGACTCTCTCAGGCGTGCTGTCCAGCATTGCTGAATAGAATGCGGTTGCATTAAGAGTGTGGTATTCTGGCCGACTGAGGCTGGACTTGTAAACAAAGGAGGAAGGAGAAAGGCTGTAAGTAGAGAAGTTGACGTAGCCAGTAGGGAATTTTGAAACCCCTTTCTCAATCTTTATTAAATTAAAAAGTATACAAATTAAGAGGCAGAAAGAGAGCAAGGAAGGTGAGGGAGTGATGTATTTCTTCAACCTTTCAACAATATTTGGCAAATGCCTACCCTATATCAGACACTGTGTATTGTATGTACTAAGTGCTGCGGATATGGCAATGCAAGATGTATTAACCTATCCAGAGTCTCGAAGGGAAGCAGACCAGAAAAATCAATCATTTCTACCTGGAGTATTAAGGTGCTTTGGGACAGAAGGGAAACCCAGAGGAGAGGCGCCTAACTAATCTGGGAGTGGGCAGGCTGGGGATTAAGGATGAAGGCTGCTCAAAGGAGAGGGTGGGGCTTCCCTGGTGGCGCAGTGGTTGAGGGTCCGCCTGCCGATGCTGGGGGCGCGGGTTCATGCCCCGGTGTGGGAGGATCCCGCGTGCCGCGGAGTGGCTGGGCCCGTGAGCCATGGCCGCTGAGCCTGCGCGTCCGGAGCCTGTGCTCCGCATCGGGAGAGGCCACAGCAGTGAGAGGCCCGCGTACCGCAAAAAAAAACAAAAAAAAAAAACAAAAACAAAGGAGAGGGTGATTTAGATGGGTGTTGAATTGTGGGGAGCAAAACGAGGGTGGGAGCTTCAGGGGTGCAAGGTATGATGTGGAGAGGGGCATCCCAGAATAACAATAACAACACATGTGAAAGCCCAAGATACAGTGTAGTATTTGGAAACTGTAAGCATCTTGGTATGGCTAGAGTAACAACAGTCCTAACTCTTAATTTAAAGGAGCCTATAAATCTAGGTCTATGCGTATCTCTTCTTCTCTGTACAAAGGCTAGAACAGAGTGGGTGCCCAACGCACATTGAAGCTCTTCTGCAATGAGATCTAATTGAGCACGTGCCTCAGTGCTTAATGAGGAACCTTGGTTCCTGGGCAGAGGATTTGGGAAGGACCCAAGTGGTCCAGCCCTCAGATGCTTCTCAGTTGCAGGGGTAGAGGGACCAAAGCCCCATGGGCTCCCCAGGCACACATGCCTCGTTCCCCCTCCAGGGGCACCAGGCAGGGAGGACTAGTGGAGCGCCACTCAGAGGGCAGTGCCTGCCATCGTCTCCTGCAGCCAGTCCTCCAAAGGACATGGTCCATTTCTCCGAGGTCCTTCAGCGTGTGCCCTCTCGCTCCTCCCACAGCCCAGCCAAGGCACAACCACTTCTGTTCCTCCGACATATCTCAGGATTTCTCACCTCTGCAGCTTTGTTCAGATCCTTGTGCCTTGACTTCCTGACTTTTGATTCTACTTCTGAATTGATGTCCAGTCATTCTGTGAGACTTAACCTTAAATGCCATTTTGTTTGCAAAGTTTTCTCTCCCCTCCAAATTGGAGTTGATGCCTCCCCCTGAGAGCTTCTTGTTCCTCCTTGGTGGCATCGATGATATCTGCTTGTAATCATCTGCATGCTTCCTACCAGCTGGTAGACTAACTGGTAGCTCTTTTCACACCTCAGGGTGTAGTACAGGATCTTACACAAAATAGGTGCTCAAGCAATTCACATCTCAGCTTAGATGTTCGTTCTGCCAGGGAGTCCTCCTTAGTCTGGGTTACAGGTCCCTCGTATGTTCACCTTTAATGCCATGTGTCGATCGTTGGTCCGTCAGATTTGGGATGACAGGGATCCTACTTCTCTTGTCCACAGTGGTATTCCCAGTATTTAGCATAGGATTGACCTCAATAAATATTTATCGAACAAATGAATAAACAAATTAGCAAAATGGGTTCTTGAATAGGAGGATTCAAGGAGAAGGAATTACCTTGGAGCCTGAGGAATGGCAACCTTTTAGTAGGTTTGATTGAGTGGCTCTGTGCCTTTATTTCACCCTCCTGAGATACATTGCAAAATGCAGATACGACCTTCAAAGCAAAGGACTACCCAAGAGCGGGCCAGAGATGTCAAGGAGTCTTGGATGACTGAGGAAGGATGCCAGATATGGGTTGGTGGGAGGCAGTTGGTGGGGATGGTGGAGATGCAGCCATGGTGAGATTCAAACCCTCCCCAGGTCACCTTCCTTCGCTGATTGGTAAAGGGCACCCCACCCCTCCTATTACTCCATGGGTGTCCATTCCCCAGCCTCTAACAGTTTAGGCAAAGGTGATGGGCTGTGACGGGCTGATGGAAGTCCTGGTACTGTAGTCCTAGAATAGATTTCCTATCCTAGAGCATGTCCTACTCTTCATAGACTCAACCATAGGTGCCCTGTGGCCAAGGAGTTTCGAGAAGGATGGATGGTTTATCTGGGCTGGGGGGTGGGGAGGCCTGGCTCTTTTTCGGTTGGAAAGAAAGTCATTTCAGGATGAGGAAGCGTTTTATTTTTTTCTTTTCAATTTCAAAGTTTATTTAAATTGTGTCGTCAGTCTACCCTGTTCATCATTCTTCAAAGAGTAAGATTTCTTTTCCTAGCTTAGCAGTAAGCCTCCAAACTTCACACACACAATTTTCACCTTGAATGGGAAAAAATAGGCCATATTCAACTCTGAAAATGAAAATTTATCACAAAACCTTTCCAAGAGCTCTATTATTAAAGTTACCATCATTCGGTTGGATATTATCAAGGCAAAAAAATTAAGGAAGAGATTGTGAACACCGCTGCTCTCTTTTCCTCCCTTTCGTGTAAATGAATGTTTTCAGCCTTCCCCATCCATCTTCATTAACATTGTGAGCAATTTGTATTGCCCCGCACGGCAGCATCTTTACATTGTGCAAATGTATGTGATGTTCTGGAAATGGGCAATTTAATATGAAAAGCACACCATGTCTCAGATTTTTTTTTTTTCTAAACTGTAATTTCTGCTTGGAATTATTCTATGATTTGTGCATAATTTCATGCAGATGGTTATTTAAATATAAATAGAGAACTGTGTCGTTTAATACTGTGCCTGCCTCTACTTGGGTTGACAGTCCCACATTTTAAAACAGTGCCATAAGTAAAAGATAAAAACATCCCTAAGCCACACACTAGTTAGAAGATAATTGTGCCTGTTCGTTGATTGTCATTTGAGTGCCCTCCAATTAACTTTCTTAATATTTTCCAGTTTCTTTAAAAAGAAACTTAAATGAGTCTTTTTGTGAAATGTGTTTACAATGTAATGAAAAACCTCTTTGTTTACCTAATTAAGACTACATTCTCCCCATAGTAAAAACAGAACTCCTTCTTTGGTGACCAACCCACTTTCCTCCTCTGAAAACGCTAACTTTTGTCACCAAACTAGCATGGGAATGGTAGGGATAGGAAGCCGTCTACACGTGGATGCAGGCCTGATCTAACCATTTTATATTTCAGATATATCTTTTACAAAAAATGCCACACAGTTGTCTGTCTTGACAAGCTTTGTAATAATTAAAACAGACAACACAGGGGAACAAATGCGTACTGCAATTAACCTTCTTTATTTGAACAAGATCTAATTTAGTGGCAGCAGATTTAGAGTTAAAGGTTCTGTGAATGCCAGTCCAGAACATTGCTTAAATAAATATCTTGCAATCCTCATTAACCCAAAAATATGACCTTGAAAAATGGCAATGAGAACTTATAAAATGGAAAAAGAGAATGTATGACTCATCTCCAAAGCTTGCCTTCTGCTTTATCATGCCGTGTACCATTTTTTTATCTGTTCTAGTGGGAGGGTTATGAAGATTTTTCCAGACCAGATTTACTCTTATGAGTGTGATTGGGAACCTCACTTAGAACAAAGGTGATATTTCCCATCCCTAAAAGATGTCTTTCAGCAAGAAGTGAAAAAAGAAAAAAAGGTGAAGACCTGGATGTGTTTATGTGTGTTACTGTGTGTGTGTGCCTGTGTGTGCATGTGAAGATTTGTTGGACCTCCTGATGCCAATTCTTGTGTCCCACTGATTTTCAGCTCTGCATCTCTGGTCCAGATCTTTTTTCCCTTTCCATTTCCTGATTCCTTAATGGCAATGGGGCATCTCCACTTGGGGATCCATTTCCAATTAAAAGCAAGTATGTTAATATATACAATTTTATTTTCTGTCCTTGTCTCCTTTCCCAATTTCACCATTGCCTTAAAACTGAATTTTAAGACTTTTTTTCCCCTCTATTGTTCATATCAACTGTTAGCAGTTCAATCCTATAGGCACTTCCTTTCACATCTTTAGACATTCCAGCAATTCCTATGCCTACCAGCAGGAGCAGGCATCATCTTCATACATATCTTTCTGCCTATTTTGCTCTTTCCCAAAGAATCCTGAGGTAGCCTATTAACTCTGAACGTTGGGAAGAGCTCTAATTTGGGACTTGAGAGAACTGGGAGTTCTCATTCTTGTTTTGTCTCTGACAGTGTAAGTCATTTCACCTGTCTGGGACTCAGTTCCCCGATTTGTAAAATAAAAGGATTAGACTTGGTGAACTATTAACTCCTCTCTAAGTCTCACATCCTATGCGTCTGCCTGTCTAGATTAAAACTCCTAACCAGGAGTTTAGGGTCTTATGACAATTGCTGTCTATTGCTGGTCCTATTGACTCTATATTTCCTCTGTTTCCCTGGGCAGATGCGTCCCACTGGAATAACCCTGTAAGCCTAGGTGTAACTTGATATTTTCAACTCTGTTGAACGTGTAGAAGCTAGTGTAGTGTGGTTAAGACAAATTTGAGACAGATTACCTGGTTTTGAATCCAGCTTCAACACTTACCAGCTGCATGACCTTGAGCATGTTACTTGACCTCCCTGAATCTCAGTTTCCTCATCTATAAAAAGGGTATAAACAATAATAGCATTTCATATGGTTACAAGGTCATTATAAAGATCTCAGAACAGTCCCTAGACCTTGATTAGGACTCAACAAATACTAAACATTAAAATGGAATCGCCTCTTGTTTTCAGATTCTAGATCAATCATTAAAACATACAAGAACATGTTGGACACACATCACTCATAATATTATCCTTCTTTTTCCAAACATTAGCTATAACACCTGCCTTTAGAGCTATGCCTGATAGGGAACTGTGCTTTTATCATATCATAAAAAATTTGCACGTGCTTATCTTTAGCATAATAATTTCTACTTTTAAGAGTGGAAATTCTCCTCTTGATAGCTGTGTACACACACACTGTCAAAAATGCCAGTTGATTTAGCTGTGTAGAGTAAATGATCCGTTTAGAAAAATGAAAAATAATTTATATTGGGTCTAGCTTCAAAATCAATTTAAAATACCCTAGTTATATACACATATATACAAATGTTTTTAAAATGGGAAGTGTGGCATTATTGTAAGTTTAAAATGCTAAGACTCTTTGGTCTTCTCTAAGAGGAGGCATGAGATTTGTTAGGCTAGAGTCATATTCAACATACCCATTTTGGAAAATCTTATTTGTGTCTTCGAAAGCCTACCTAATCATAGTAATCCGAAATTATTTAGCTAATGGTATTTAATGAATGTGTGATGCTGACTTGGTGGCATGTTATATTAAATGGCTCCTGCCATTAAGGATGTTAAACTTTAGAAGGGACATTATTGGTATGTCATAGAAAGGTCAAGTAGGTTCATCTGAATAACATGCTAACACTACGTACACAATGTAAAACATATATGCAGTATTCTGTATAAAAATATCACATTGCTAGTGATACACTGATGAGCCAAAAAATATTAAAGATCCTATTAAGATTAGTAATCAATATATTTTGATTAATTGCAAATTATTATTATTATTATTTTTTTTTTTTT
>NC_041224.1:138771519-138866343 GCF_002837175.3 Physeter macrocephalus
GGCCTCTCCCGTTGCGGAGCACAGGCTCCGGACGCGCAGGCTCAGCGGCCATGGCTCACGGGCCCAGCCGCTCCGCGGCATGTGGGATCCTCCCAGACCGGGGCGTGAACCCGGTTCCCCTGCATCGGCAGGCGGACGCGCAACCACTGCGCCACCAGGGAAGCCCCTATTATTATTTTTTTAAAGCTCAAACCTGGTATTTAGAAAGATATTCTGGTCATTTCTCTGTTTTTGGTGTTCACAAAACCTAAAATAGACAGTTTATCATCACCTGCCTTTCCCTTCTCTTCACTACCTCTGTGAATTCTCTGTATTATGCTGAGTTGTAACTGTGGGTCACACTCTTCCTTTCTCTGCCCACTGCTCGTGTCACTCCAGGGTCCGAGTCACCCAAATGTTGCTTTAACTGAAACCCTTCACAACTCAATGCCTTTGGTCTCAAGTTCTTAAAAAAAAAACTCTTGAACTCACTTTTAGGTTACCCAGGAGTGGATATTCTGTGTTTGTTTGACATTACATTTCTCTGAATTCAACAATTTGAACTTTAGATTTAAACATCATTCTCTTATTGTCTAGATGACCAGGAGCCATGTTTCTGAGGCTTGTCCCCTGAAAGGATGTCTAAGTCTCCGATCTGAGAGGGTATAATTGTGTGTGCATGAGAAGATCCTAGGTGTGTGCCCTAAGCTGGTGGAAGACCAAGAAGTTTCTGTGAATAATTAAACAGCCAATGATTTGAAGACAACATATCACAAGTTTGATTAAACCATGTCTTTAAAAAATTATCAAAAGTGTTAGTGACTTAAGACTGTCTTAAATCATGAGCAACTGTATATATAGCTAGTTTCTTGTAGGCACTGATATTTCTGACCAGAAATAAATGGCAGAGAAAAATATGGATATTACAAATTATAAAAAATTACAAATAGTGAAATAGCAAAGAATGGTTTTTTAAAAGTATCATTATGATAAGTGAAGAAAATAATTGAAGAATGATATCTCTAATTCACATTTTTTTTTTTTTTTTTTTTTTGTACGCGGGCCTCTTACTGTTGTGGCCTCTCCCATTGCGGAGCACAGGCTCCGGACGCGCAGGCCCAGCGGCCATGGCTCACGGGCCCAGCCGCTCCGCGGCATGTGGGATGTCCCCGGACCGGGGCACGAACCCGTGTCCCCTGCATCGGCAGGGGGACTCTCAACTACTGCGGCACCCGGGAAGCCCTAATTCACATATTTTTAATGGCAAGTTTTATTCTTTCTTCCTTGTCATGTTGCTAATTCCACACGTAGTCTTCTTCCATGGAGACATAAACCCATGCAAACTAAAATGATTTTCTTTAAATGAAGACAACACAATTGAGTCCTCTATCTATGGTTTACTTCTAGCCAAGAAAGAGACATGTGACCAAAAATTCCAAGCCAGAAGGAATATAAAAATAAAGAGTCAGGGGCTTCCCTGGTGGCGCAGTGGTTGAGAGTCCGCCTGCCGATGCAGAAGACACGGGTTCGTGCCCCAGTCCGGGAAGATCCCACATGCCGCGGAGCGGCTGGGCCCGTGAGCCATGGCCGCTGAGCCTGCGCGTCCGGAGCCTGTGCTCCGCAACGGGAGAGGCCACAACAGTGAGAGGCCCGCGTACCAAAAACAAACAAACAAAAAAACCCACCCAGTGAAATGTGAGTTAATTAGACAAATCTGCTTTTTGCTATATGCTGAGTGTAAACTGCTTAAATGTACAACTCTAAGAGAGAAGATAAAAGAGAACGATCCCAGGCTTCCATTTCCTTACTCTCAGATAAGCATATTCAATGCCCACGAATTATAAGGGAAGTTTTAGATGGCTTTAAGCCAGCCACACAGAATTATTCACTAATAGACCCAGAATGTACGTTTTACTGCCTTCAATTTCTCAATTACATTTTTAATTACAAAGTACCTTCTGCAGAGTAAAATATCATCTCGTGAAAACCAGACATTTCCTTGTAGTTTCCCCTGTTCGGAAAAGTTCTTCTACATTCATTTAATCCTGAATCTGATTTCATCAGTCTAAAATTTTGAACGTGTGTTCAATGACACAGTATTTCCCTTTTGGAAAACCTGAGACAATGGCAGGAATTCATAGTAAGTTTTCCCATTCAACCAGACATTTCTTGAGGGAATTGCAAAGGTTCTGCAAAGAAACAGTTAATATGTATATATCTCTCTGAAATTGGCAACTGTCTTTTATTTCCTCTAATATTCTAGCCAAAGATCTGAGCTCATTTTTTCTGACCATAGGCTCCCCACCCCCCAAAAAAAGACTGTATTCGCTAATTATACATCCTGAAAAGAATTTGGTTCAGTGTAAGATGATCCTAGTGATATGCTAATCCCTTTTTCTGCTTGGTGCTGCCTGAAGCTTGTGTCTAACATTTTTTTTCAACTGTATGACAATAAAAGTTCTGGCAACAAAAGAAATAAATGGGCAGCTAAAGAAGGTATAGCTCAAACACATGGCAGGCCAGCTCTCCCCTCTCCTTCTGGCTGCTCTTTTGTAGACTGCAGTTTGGTATCCTTAAGTCAATAGCCGAAATCCAGCCACCTTAGCAACTTAGTATGACACCCAAGCCCTCTCTCTTTACATTCATGAATAGTCAGCACCCAGCAGACAAAATAGAACTAATCTTTTTTGACAGAATTGTTCAATTTTAGAGGAAAAGCTTTTGAGTCTTCCACACATTTGTAGAATATGGGACAACAATGGCGGCGATCAAATTTTAAAAACAACAGTGGCCAACAGGACTGGAAAAAAGTCTCTTTGAGTTAAATAGCACATTCAGTCAGTCCCAGTGGTCATAAACTTGGGGCAAACATTAATTTTAATATGTGAAAGAGAGAGAGAAACAAACGGAGAGGATATCCCACAGCCCTTCCTTCAAGCAGCAGTTCCTTCTGCTATGATACACGCATAATTTTTTCAATTTCCTTTGTATTTTTCCTTTGCAAAGACTCATACAAATATTTCTTCCCTTTCTAAAATAATTTTGTTTGTGGGGGGGAACCCAACGAGTCTTGGTTTAAAACGCTTTTTATCCAGCAGCCTTTTGTAGTCATTTGAAAGCAGTTTTACCATTTAGAAATCCTATAACGTATCAGTTACTTACAAGTCTAACATGTGCTAAAAATGAATCTTCTCTCCAATCCTGCCCCCCACCCCCATTTAATACAAGGCATTGCTACACCTTTGGAGACAATATGAACAAGAAGAAAAATCTACCCAGTTCATGGCAAAAACAGAAGTTAGCAACATGGTCCATGCAGCTGCAACATTGCATTTAAAATTCAGTTTCCTCATAGGAAGAGGGCTAATCCTGCCCCCGTAATTCCCTACAGCCAAAATGTGCCCCCTCCCCTAGTGACAGTGCAATGCAAAGACACTAGCACGCTTATCTTGCCTAACCAGATGGCCGACTTGGATCAATGCACACACGCCACGATCAATGGGAGAGATAAAGAATTAGGAAAACAGTGGTACATGCTCCCAGAAAGCTTGTACACTGCATAATTATTTTATGATTCTACACATGGCTACATGTGATACTGAAGTAGAGAAGGAAAGGATAATTAGAGTGCCAGGAAGAATTTTGTAGTAGACTACACTTTGTCTGTCAGCACTTCCCACTCTAGCAAACCTACTGCCCTTATCTGAAAGTGAATTTAGAAAACATGAGCAAAAATGTCAGGGGAGGTATTTCCATTTTTGCCAGGTCCTGTCACGTCCCAAAGTTTAGTTCAACGCCTGAGGAGGCTTGCTGGGATTTGGATATGCCTCTCGTCATTAGCCATCCCTGGCTCCCCAGCCAAGGAAACCCACCAGATAATATTTGTATGTGATGCAGACTGTAACCAGGAAGAATTTGGTCTCAAAGTGATTCAGTCAAGTTCATTCAGTAAAATAGAGCAGGATGAGGCATTCCCTTAATTTCTGTTTCCTGATTGGCTAACCAAATCAGTGTTTTTGAGCAGGTTAGCTACATATTTCAAAGTAAGGGAAAAAAAAAAAAGGACTTACATCCCTGCTAACCATCCAGGTTTTAAAGAAAATATATGAGGGTCTGAAGCTGGCACATTGCCGCTTTATCTGAATTCAGACCAAGATCATAAACCAGAACAATAAACTGCTACAAGCCTCCACTGTGGCAGTGTGTTAATCAGAAAAAAGAAAATGTTCCTTCAGCTCCTGGCACAGGATGGGTTTCTAATAAATGATTATATTATTATTGCAAATAACAATAATAAAAGTCTCTTACCTTGTACTATTCTGAAATTGTATTCTTTTATCACCTTGTGTTGGATGCGATTAAAAGTAGTATTAGGCTCTCCTTTGGATTTAAGACTCAGCTTGCATGCTAATTAAAACATTCAATGAACTTTTTACACCATTTCTTATGTAAAGAGAGACGGGAACTGGAATCTTGAATTAGACACAGCTATCCACCACTATCAACCTCAAAACCCCTGTCGGGGAGCTAGTCACTTTAAGTAGTAGATTACATTCAAAATAGAGTGAATATTCAAGATTCAAATAATTAAAATTACTATAATTTAATTCCTAAGGATAACTAAAATATACTCTGGGTAAAAATTCAGAGGGGAAAAAAAAAAGTGTTGACAATTGGGAAAGGCCATAGTCGTCCCGTTTCTAAGTTACTTTTGTTAGGTTTAATATGATACTTGAGATTTTTACATTCAATTGTTCTCTCTGATGCTCTCTGTAGAGTTGTTTCTTTATCTTTGCCCCAGACATTTCTCTCCTAGATCTCAGCACAAAATGAAAAGCTATATATAAGTAGCACTTAGCTTGGCTGCCCATAATCAGATTTAGAGAAAGATCCTGGGTTTGGGGCTATGATGCATATTTTCTCACCAATTTTTAGTTCAAAACCCTTATAAGGCAAGGCTATCATTTTACTGTTTAAGGCTCATTTCCCTGTTCTCTGAGATTCAAAAAGAGGTGAGCAAACGTGCCATGCCCTTTTAGTAGTATAACAGATTCAGTGAGGGTTCCTTTTGCTGTAAAACAAATTCTGCACGTACCATACTTTATAATATGTAGCTGAGCTTGCAGGGAGTAAGGGAAACCTCTGGGTGGTGGAGAGGAGAGAAATCCATGAATTGGAACAGGAGACTTTGAGTAGAAAGAGCACGTGAGGTTTCTCTGAGGGCAGGGCTGGCATGGACTCAACTCTGGACTGGAGACAAGGGAGGTGGCTGGACCTGAGTCCCACCATTAAGCTGGAAAACCTGGAATGAACCTGGTGTGCTCTCAGCCCAACAGTGCTCCTGGCTCCCTGTAAAAGCAAACCCAAATCCTGTCTGGAGTAAAACACCATCAGGTTAGACACCCCCCACCCCAGGTTTTCAAGGGATTAAGATTAATGAAATATAAACTTCCAATCTAAGATCACCAATGATACAAGAAAGTAATCCTCTATATGTGAGAGTCAGTGGAAACAATCAACAGCCTTAGATCTTCTAGGACTAAATGATCAGAATTTATCGGATATAGAATGCAAAATAAACAGGTATATGTTTTTAAACATTAAAGTTGGAATCACTAAAGTGAGTCAACAATAAGAGACTTCAAAAATAAGGCAGGTTTGGGGCTCCCCTGGTGGTCCAGTGGTTAAGAATCTGTCTTGCAATGCAGGGGACGTTGGTTCGATTCTTGGTCTGGGAACTAAGATTCCCACATGCCACCGGCCAACTACTAAGCCTGCGCACCACAACTAGAGAGGCTGCGGGCTACAGCTACTGAGCCAGTGTGCTCTGGAGCCTGTGTGCCACAACTAGAGAGAAGTCCGCGTGCCACAACTAAGACCTGATGCAGCCAAAAATAAATAAATTAATTAATTAAAGAAAAATAAGGCAGGTTTGATAAAGAACCAGTTAGTACTTTTGTGTATTTATTTTTCAAATTTATTGAGGAATAATTTACAGAAAATACATTGCATTCATTTAAAGTGTACAAATCAACGAGTTTTGACGTGTGTGTGTGTGTGTGTGTGTGTGTGTGTGTGTGTGTATATAGTGAAGCCATCACCACAGGCAAGATACAGACAACTTCCATCCACCTCAAGTGTTTCCTTGTGGCCATTTGCAAATGATCCCTCCCTCCAACCCTGGACCTGGGCAACTACTGGACACAACTACTGATGTGATTTGTGTCACTAGAACATACTTTGCATTTTCTGGAATTTTATTTAAATGGAATCATACCTTATAAACATTTTTGGATCTGGCTTTTTTGACTCGGCATAAGAATTTTGAGATTCATCCACCTTGCCATGCTTGTCAGTAGCTCATTTCTTTTTGTTACTGAGTTAGAGTCCTCTAGATAGACCACATTTTGTTTTTCTGTTCCCCAATTAATGGACATTTGGATTGTTTCCAGTTTTTGGCTATTGTGAATAAAGATGCAATGAACAGCCACATAAAAGTCTTTGTATGGCGATATGTTTTCATTTCTTCTGGGTAAATACCTAGTAGTGGAATTGCTTGGTCGTTTGGCAGGTGTATGCTTAACTTTTAAAAAAACTGCCCCAGAGTTTTCCAAAGTGATTGTACAATTTTCGCTCCCGCCAGTAGTGTATGAGAGTTCCAGTTGTCTCATATCCTCTTCAACACTTGATATTGTCAGTCTTTTTAATTTTAGCTGCTCTAATGAATATGTAGTAGTATCTCATTTGTGGTTTTAACTTGCATTTCCTTGTGATGAATGATATGCATATTTACCATTCTTATATCTTGTTTTGTGATGTGTTTGTTCAAATTTTTGCTCATTTAAAAAAGATTTCTTTTTTTGTTGACTTGGAAGAGTTCTTTGTGTATGCTGGATACAATCTTTTGACAGATCTATCTATCTATCTATCTATCTATCATCTATCAATATTCATCTATGTATCAAATATTTTCTCCCATTCTGTGACTTGCCTTTTTGTTTATTTAATGGTGTACTTTGAACAAAAGGTTTTAATTTTGATAAAGTTCAATTTATCAATTCTCTGTTTTATAGAGTGTGCCTTTTTGTGCCTATCTAAGGAATATTTGCCTATTCCAAGTTTTCAAAGATTTTTTTCTTTTGTACATTGTTTTAGAAGTTTTATGTTTTTGCCTTTAAGTCTGTGACCCATTTTGGGTTAATTTTAGTGTATGATGCAAGATAAAAGTCTGTGTTTTTTCCCCCATAAGATATCCAATTATTCCAGCACCATTTGTTGAAAAAGACTTTTCCTTTCCCTGTTGAATTTTCCTGACACCTTTGTTGAAACATCAATTAACTATATATGTGTGTGGGTCTATTTCTGACTCTCTGCTCTGTTGATCTATGTATGTATCCTTTCATCAACACTGAATTGATTTTTATAATTTTATAGTAAGTTGAAATCAGGTAGTGATATCTTCTCATTTTTTTTTTTTTTAAATTGCACTGGTTATTCCAAGACACTAGCATTTTGTTATACATTTCAACAGCAGCTTGCCAATTTCTATGATTGCCTACTGAGATTTTGGTCAGTATTTTCAGTTTTCAGTCTATCAATCAATTTGTGAATAACTGACATCCTAAGAATACTAAGTCTTTCAATTCATGACAATAGAATGTTTCCATTTATTTAGGACTTAAAATTGTTTTTTCCTGGTAATGTTCAGCAGTTTTTAGTGTAGAGGTCTTGCACACATCTTCTGATGATTTTATTTGTGAGTAGTTTTTGCTTTTGGACACTACTGTAAATGGAATTTATTTTTAAAATTTAATTTTCCAATTGCTTGTGGCTGGTACATAAATATATAACTGATTTTGTTATACTAACCTTGTATCTTATGATCTTACTAAATTTACTTATTAGTTCTAGTCCTTGTGTTTTAGATTCTTTAGGATCTTCTCTATAGTCATGTCTTCAGAAATAAATGATTTTATTTTTCTCTATCCAATATTTATGACTTTTATTTATTTGTCTTGCCTTATTACAATGGCTAGAACCCCAACCCCAGTACAACATTGAATAGAGTGGTGAGAGCAAGCATCTGTGCAATGTTTCCAATATTTTTCTTATTTTGATGACAGGTTTTTTTTTTTAATTATAAATTGATGTTAAATCATGTCAAAAGTTTTTCTGACTCCATAGAAGTTATTATATGGTTTTTCTTTTTTATTGTATTAATATATTGATTGTGCTTATATGATTCATTTTATATATTAAAACTACCTTGTAGTTAGTTCTAGGATAAACCCTCCTTGGTCATAATGTATTAATTTTTAAAAAATATTGTTGAATATTAGTTACTAATATTATATTAAGAATTATCCTTTATGTTTAAGCAGGATCTTGATCTGTTATTTTCCTTTCTATTTTGGTAGCATCCTTGTCACCTTGTCATCTTTTGGTAGTAAGGATTTGGTATCTGTATAGCAGTGGGCTCTATAACTCTAGAGCCCCTCCTCTAATCAGGATAGTAGTTTGCATTTTTTTAATGTTAACAGGTTTAATTAACAAAAATGAGTGTATAACATTTATCAACATTAAAAAGATAAAGTGCAATATTCACAAATCAGTCCTGAGCAGAGTAGTTTGCATTATAATTTCATTTCTGATAGGATGCCCTATTTAAGCTGTGCCTGAGTGGGCACAATTAAGGTTTTCCCCAGTCCAGATGTCATACTGCAACAAAATCTGAATGAGGCTCTTTTACAAATACACTTTTGGAAAATATCTGAATTATACCTTAGAGGATTTTATATATTCAGAATTACTCACAATTAACTTAGATGTACCATGGTCTTATTTCAACACAAATTCTCCTTTCCTAGAGAGTGGATCTATAGCCACAGATAACTATGTCCTGTTCCAATGTTCTGCTCTTTTCTGCTTTGTCCTTTTCTGTCCTGACCTGAGTTGTCCTCTTCTAAGGTCCCATGCTGTCCTGGGTGAGCAGTGGACATCTTCAGCTGAGGTACATCCTGTAGTTGTCTGGAGGTCACAGGGCTTCACTGACTCCCTCTGTGAACTGTGCCATGTCCAGTTATAGTACAGAAGTTTGCTGCCTTAACAGCAAAAAATGTCCTCTGTTACTGCTGCTCTTTCAATGCTTCCACTGTCCCTTTGCCCTACATATTCCATACAATGCCAGGCTTCTTTCTCTTAGCTTATCAACTCCACCCAAGGCTGAGCAGGAACGAATTCTTTCCCAATGGAGGAAAGTTTTTAAGTCCATTTCAAATAGAACTATTTTGAAGATCACTCTCCCCTCCAGAAAGCTAAAACAAAGTCTTACTGTGGTTTGTCCATTTTCCACTTCAGAGTGATGCCCTGGATATCGCAAAAGAACTAGGATCAAAGATGTTATTCAGCAGTAAAATGTTACCTACTTCTCTACTAACGTTTTGCTAATAGTGATTTGTATTACATTAGTGAAAAAGAAGAACAGCCAAAATTTATCAAAAATTAATTCACTCAGCCTTTACTCCCCTCATATCACATAGGAATATGGGGTAGACCAGTTGGTTACAACTAGGCTTAGGTTGCTGCTCTCACCCCTCCCATTCTGGGAGCCTTTAGGCAGTCCCGGGCTGTCTAGTCCTTTTGACCTCCCTGAACCTTTACCAACAACTTCTGGAAAACACCTTGTCATACAACCATCCTTAAAGATATGGTTCTTAGAAGAATGATTCAGTCTGACATTTCTTAAGTTCCTTCTAATACTCTAGATTTCTAAGCCTTTAGTGGAGGACTCCAAAGAGACTCATCCATGATCTAGTTAGGGATTGGACTCAACTCCACAGTATAGATATATATATATATCCTAAACAAACTGAATCTAGGGAGAAGGATTGCCTTGAAGGTCCCAGAGTGATAAGTAAATGCTAATTTTATGAATTCTTAATCTTTCTTTTAAAAGAATAGATGTACTATTCTTTTAATTTCTTTTAAAAGAATAGAGGTACTATTCTTTTAAATGTACTCTAGATGTACTAAAATGGTCCTATAAAGACCCATAAAAAATAATGAAATGAGAAAAAAGATTAGACTTATTGTTCAAAAATTCTCAGTCTTACTGTTTGATTCTTTAAGTACTTGTAGAAGATAGGTGTATCATTACTTCTCCTGGCATGGTGCCTGCTTGGAGAGGCCACAAGTTACATGAGCCCACCCCATGGCCACAACTCATGACCAGGGTAAGACATCTAACCAAGGGGAGCCAGTCAAATTTTTAATCTTGTGAATTTGAATCAAGAGCTGAAAAGAGTAACTGCCAGCACTGGAAAGCCATGTGGACACGGGCATGGTGGCCATGTTTTGCCACATGTGAGATGAATAAACACTGCCAATGAATCAAGAGGGAGGAGCAGGCAAATGGAGAAGATGCCAAAGAGAAATAAAGGCAAGAGATCCTGCAGCCCCAGAAGAGACAGAAAAGACTTCATTCCTGAGGTCCTTTCAGGAGCTAAAATACTGCTTTTATTTGCAAATAATTTTTTATTTTTAAATAAAACTCAGTTTTATTTCTTATCCTTGGATTCTGTGAGAACTGGATTTTTACAATAGACAGCCCTTTATTTGTACTGGCTTGAGTGGGCTTATGTCTCCTGCAAACAAAAGTGGTTTGAGAACAGCATCTCTTTCTGGGCTTGAGGGCAGCCTCAGTATCTTAATTTGTCTCTAGAGATGGCCCAGAACAGCACAGTGTTTGACAGAGTAGGGACTAAGCAACTTGGTTGAAATTCATGACTATGACTGACCATTTTTCA
This sequence comes from Physeter macrocephalus, assembly GCF_002837175.3. Classification (NCBI taxonomy): domain Eukaryota; kingdom Metazoa; phylum Chordata; class Mammalia; order Artiodactyla; family Physeteridae; genus Physeter; species Physeter macrocephalus. Next base: position 138,782,304 of record NC_041224.1, read on the forward strand.
CTTTCGAACCTTTTAAATGTTTTCTACCATCCAACTTAACTCATCTAAGAGTAACCTTGTTATGTTTATTGTCTTTAACAACAGAAAAACAGCATTCAAAAAACCAGTCTTATAAGTAAGAACTATTGAGCATGCAAACATAGTTATTTCAGGGGCAACTAAAAGGCCTCATAGTCACTCATCTCTCTTCCTTATTTTGTGGATCTCTAAAATACTACTAGAATTGTCCCTGAAGTCGTTTTGGCCTTCCAAGTTCTTAATTAAAATATAAATGTTTGGGTCAATATTTCCCAAACTGTGTTCTGCATAATTCTGACCTCTCATTATCCCCCATAAAAAAAAAAAAGGAGAGGGAGACAAATAAATAGGGAGCCACAGTAAACTATATTCTCATCTTGGAGATTGACAGGGTACTGCAGCATACTAAAACCTCTGAGAAGTTGTGCAGTAAAGAAATCTAATTATGCTGCGTTTGGTGGCGGTGAGTAAGGCATACCCATTAAGGAAACTGTCTGGTTTAGCATAATGACTCTGCCTCCTATCTGTTGTGTGACTTAGACAAAAATAATACTAGGATAATAGTAGCCCCTATCTTATAGATTTACTGCGAGAATTAAATGAGGTATTAAATGAAGAATATAAAGCACCTAACACCTGACCAGTACATAGAAGCACTCAATAAAAGCTATTAACATAGCTTTTTCTAAACTTTCTGAACTGTGGCTATTAAATGCAATCACCTGTCAACATCTCTCAGAATTTATGCTTTGGAGGATGTCAGAAGGAAGAAAAACTGTATAAGAGAGGAAGGAAGCAAGAAGGGCTGAAAGGGAAAAGAGTGAAATGGACAAAGGTAACATTGCTAGTTTAAAATCTGTTTAATTTAGCAATGATACATTTTGTCATAGGCTTGTCTCCAATCCTAGTACAGTGCAGGCTTACAGCAGGCATTTAATAAAAAGGCCTGCTCTTTAATTAATTAAAAATATTAAAGGTGACATGCTGTCACCTTATATTTTAACCTGTTTCACAGCAAGAGAAAAATTCTGATCTAGAAAAAGTCCTGGAAAGTACTGATCATCTGTAGATGATCAGATATTTCCAAGCAGCCTTAGAGTTCATTTTCAGGGCTACAGAAGCACTTTCAGTGTTCCAGAGATGGCAAAGCCAAAGCATCCTCCCACCACCCTACTTTCTTCAGGCTTAGAACTTAAGGCCAAATTCCAGCACCAGGAGGAAAGCAAAATAAAACAACAACACCCTGATAGAAAACAAAGACTGAACAAGCAGAGACTGATCCTAGCTTTAGTGCAATTTTAACTGCTTTTGTGCTGCGGCTGACACAGGGCTGTGAGTAGTGTTACCTCAGTCTTGCATAAGAAACTAGCAGCATCCATTCAAAAGAAAAATGATAATTGCTCAGTGAAAAGAAAAACAACATAAAAGGCCCTTCAGAGTACTGTTTCAGAAACACCCAAATGAAGGACATATAATTAGGGTAAACAAACTCAGCTCTGGCTGAAGTTTGATAAACATCTTTAAATCTCAAACCAGTCTTCAAGAGTTCAGGTCTCATGAAATCTGTCACTGCTTTTGTGGCCAGCACTTCTTTGATTTTCATAAGATAGATAGGCAGATACTAGGACAGACAGACAGATGCATGGAGAGGAATCTTCCAATTTCCATTCAAATATATTGATTTTTAAAAACTTCCTTATGTGTGCTACATCATCTCTTACCACTGGCAGTTACAGGGAGGCAGACAGACATTGGGATTCCGGAATTAATGGGGAAAGGGAAAACTGTACAGCTAAAGACAATCTGCACAGGAGTTGAGGCAGAAGTTTTGGAATCAGAGAGACCTGGGGTCTCAGTTATGGCCCCACTACATAGTAACAATGTGACAGCCGGAAAGGCACTTAACCTCCCTAGTTTCAATTTACTGAAAGTAATGACATCTGAATTTCCAGGTGTTTTAAGGATTCAGTGAGCCAGTAGATGTAAAACACTTAGCACCGGGCCTGGCACATAGCCAAGTAGCTAGCATTCAGTGGCCCCATGTGCCAGGAATTGTGCTAAATGCTTTGAATGTAGTATATCCTCTAGTCCTCATTGACTACTCTTTATAGGAGAGGAATTGGAGCTTTAGAGACATTAGGTAATTGGCCCCAAAAAGTGGCAGAGGCAGGCTTTGAGTCCATGTCTGGCTGACTCCAGACCTCTCACTCCTGGCTACCACGTACAGTGCAGTCAGGTGGTGGTTACTCTGTTTACCAAGAACCCACAGTGTGTCTGGAGCATCACAAATTTCACAAATAACTCATTTAACATTTGTTACTCTAAAAAGCCAGTATTGCCTCTCATTCTACAGATAAGGAACTTAAGGCATCAAGAGATTAACTATGACTCTCAGGTAGGGCTGGCTTCAGGGTCTGTGACCTGTGCAACTACACAGGACCTCACGCTTAGACAGGCCCCAAGCTTGGTTTATTGCTCTGCTGTTGCCATCTTGAAGTTCTTAAGCATTACACACACACACACACACACACACACACACACACACACACACACACACATTCGGTTCCAGTGATTAAGCAGCCAGTCCTCCCCTTGTTGCACTGCACTTCCATGGATTGTGGAATTCAAGCTGGAGTTAGGGGGCCTCTCCTTTCTCTGAGGGAAGCATTAGTAGCATCGTGCCTTTGGGATTCTAGAAATAGAAGCCCACACATTAATGTTTGCAAGTACTACCTATGACAGGACTGTCTTAGAAAATTAATGGAATGGTAACTGAGTTAGAGTACGAAATTTTAAAAATATGCATTTACACTGCATTCTTATAAGTACTCTTCGAAGGAAGGGAAACTCGCAGTCTCTGCCTTCTAAGGGTTCATGGTAGCGATACCATAGATTTATCATCAAAGAATAAATGCCCTGAAATATATCACACCCAGACAACTCCACCCTGCCCAGTAAAATAAAACTGTAGAGAAATAATGCCAAACACATAAGAAAATACATGTTTTATAGTGGCATTATGGCAAAGATGTTGGCTTTATTTCATGTGTGTTGTAGGGTAAGAACTGGCAATCGGGTTTATCTATATTGCTAGGGGAAGAGCACTTAATCTCTACCAAACCTAGGCACAAAACACGAGGCATACCCCCAAACAGAAGAAATGGTCAGAGTACTTTCCCTCTGTCTTCATCTCCTGGCTCTTTGTATTTAGTATACTTTTCATCTACCATATACAGGCTCTCTCCAAATGGCAAGAAAAAAATGGCTGCCGCCCACCCGGCTCAAATCCTTGTAGCCTGCAGTTCAAAAGGAAGAGACCATGTCTCTCCAAGACTCCTTATATCAAATGACATAGAAAGGCTCTGACTGGCCCTACTTGGGACAATATTTATGCATTGGACCAGTCAATGTGAACAGGGGGATAGGGATACTGTGACCAGCCAGTCCTGGGTCACATGCCCTCCTATGAAACCAGAAGTAGATGGACATTCTGATTGGCAGACAGAGTTGGCCCATTTACTTATTGTTTTTCTGAAATTCAAACTTAGCTGGGCGTTCTGAATTTTCTCTGGCAACCCTGCCACCAGGGCCATAGAGGAGCGAGAAGGAGCAGTTCCTAAAAGAACGAAGGCTGTGGGCTAATACTTCTTAAACATAGAGTTCATTCCTATTGGTTTGGCCCCCAAAGACTAGATCTCAGTCCCAGGTTCTCTGAGAAAATGCTGAGTTTTAGTTATAGCCCCATTTTCAGGGCCAAATCCTTCACTTGTGAGTTAGCACTTGACGCTTTAAATCTATTGCCACCACTGATTTACATGTCCGAAAGCTATTGAAATTCTACTTAAAACTTTAAATTCGTTTCTCTTGTTAAATGAATATTAATGAATCCAACAAAGTCACAATACTTATTGCCTTTTATGCATTTGGGTTTGTTATGTTAAAAGTTCAATGTAAGGGGCTTCCCTGGTGGCGCAGTGGTTGCGCGTCCGCCTGCCGATGCAGGGGAACCGGGTTCGCGCCCTGGTCTGGGAGGATCCCACATGCCGCGGAGCGGCTGGGCCCGTGAGCCATGGCCGCTGAGCCTGCGCGTCCGGAGCCTGTGCTCCGCAACGGGAGAGGCCACAACAGTGTGAGGCCCGCGTACCACAAAAAAAATAAATAAATAAATAAATGGAACAAAAAGGCTAGTTATTTATTTATTTTTTAACAAACTAGGATATACTTTCTAAAAATGTTGAACCAAAAAATATATTTGTCAAAGGCTTATACAGGGACTTCCCTGGTGGCACAGTGGTTAAGAATCCTCCTGCCAATGCAGGGGACACGGGTTCGAGCTCTGGTCCGGGAAGATCCCACATGCCGCTGGAGCAACTAAGCCCATGCGCCACAACTACTGAGCCTGCGCTCTAGAGCCCGCAAGCCACAACTACTGAGCCCGTGCGCCACAACTACTGAGCCTGCGCTCTAGAGGCCATGTGCCACAACTACTGAAGCCCGCGCGCCTGGAGCCCGTGCTCCACAGCAAGAGAAGCCACCGCAATGAGAAGCCTGCGCACTGCAACGAAGAGCAGCCCTTGCTCGCCGCAACTAGAGAAAGCCCGCGTGCAGCAAGGAAGACCCAATGCAGCCAAAGATAAATAAATAAATTAATTAATGTTTTTAAAAAAGGCTTATACAGTCAAATCCTGTTGGAGAAATCAATCTATTTAATTGATAAATATTTAGGGTGACTCTAGCCAATGGACCAGATGTTACAGACAATATAGAATAGAATTAAATTATTGTACAAAAGGAAAATTTGGATGGCCCCCTACAATATGTTGAAATGTAATTTAGCCTTGAAAACCAAGCTCAAGCATTGTGACCTTGAGGTATATTTAAAAATGAAGATTAAAATTTTCCCTTTTGTCCTCCCTCAGTCTTCTGGCAGTGCTTCTGCCCTCCCTTGGATTCTCATCCTCATGTAAAACGTGATAAAAATGTAGAAAAAAACATAGAACAGCACTGTCCAATTGCAATATCATAAGAGCCAAATATGTAATTTAGAATTTTCTAATAGGCACATTTAGAAACGTAAAAAGAAACAGGTGAAAGCAATTTTAACAGTATACTTTATTTAACCTAATATATTCAAAATTTTATTATTTTGACATGTAATCATTATTAAAAATTAATGAGATATTTTACATTCTTTTTATACTTACAGCACATCTCAATTTGACACTAATTTAACTGGAAATATTTGATCTGTATTTAGATTTTACAAAATTTACAGTTAAAAAAGTAGATTCTTCCCCGGTGGTCCAGCGGTAAAGAATCCGCCTTCCAATGCAGGGGAGGCAGGTTCCATCCCTGGTCGAGGAATTAAGATTCCACATGCCTCGGGGCAACTAAGCCAGCGCACCACAACTACTGAGCCCGAGCGCTTCAACTAGAGAGCCCGCGTGCCACAAACTACAGAGTCCACGTGCCCTGGAGCCTGTGCGCCGCAACTAAATAGAAGCCCGCACGCTGCAACGAAGAGCCTATGCACCGCAACGAAAGATCCCGCGTGCCTCAAGGAAGATCCCACGTGCTGCAAGGCAAGTAAGACCCAACAAAGACAAAAAAAAAAAAAAAGAAAAAGAAAAAGTAGATTCACATACCCTAGTTGTTCCAAAAATATTTAATAATTTTCCAATAACTGAATTGAGTTTCATTTCAGGATATGTATCAGTTAGGGTCCACTCAGGAGACAAAACCACATCAGTATTTGAACAGAGAGAATTTAATTCAAAGCTATACAAAATTTAAATTTAGCTGTACAGAATTATCAACTTGGTAACTAAACAGTTTAAAACAAGATAACTACCTGCTCTCACAGACCTAGCAACGGCAGGAAGCAGCTACCACTACTGCTAGGAGGGCTGGGGAAACAAAAGGAAGAGGTCGGAATTAATAAAACTTAGACGCTTAAAGGTGGGGTTTTTGGAGATGAAATTCAGCCTTGAGAAAGGAGCACTGCTTGCCTAGTGCTGTGTCAGCATTTGGAAGATTTCTAATGAGCTAGAGTAAAACTTTTATATACATTTCCAAATATTACAATACCAAAGCTAGTACATTTTTACAGGGCTGCTGAAATGAGTCTAAATTATTCATAGACATAAAATTAAAGGTATTAAATTGAAGAAGAGATGGATTACGAGGGTTGTTAAAATTTTCATGGTAGGAGGAGATACAAAAAAAAAAAAGCCTTCTTCAATTTTGGAAATTGACAAACGATCATCTAAGCCAGGTATCAGCAAACTATGGCCTGTGGGCCAAATCTCGCCTGCTTCCTGTATTGTAGATTTTTACTTTTTAAAAACTTTTTTATGTATTAAAATTTCTGTAAAGTTTTATTGGAATACAACGATGCTCATTTATTTACATATTATCTATGGCTGCTTTTCCACCACAGTGACAGAGATGAGTAGTTGCAGCAGAGACCATATGGCTTACAAAGTCTAAAATATATACTGTTTTGCTTTTTACAGAAAAATTTGCAGAACCTTGATCTAAATTTTTGCTGAAATAAATGTTTTGCTCATTTAAACATGACACCAGTAGCAAAACGTTTCCTAGTATGGCAGGCGATACATATTCTTATGGTGCACAGTCCAATCCCAACTGTTGGCACACTGACATCTATTTCTTAATGTTGGCTTACTTTAAGCTTTCCCAAAATCTTAGGAACTGCATAACATCAATAAGCATATGAATTAAAATTAACCTGGCTGCTGGCATTCATCCCTCTGGATTTCTAAATCTACTGTAGTTATTTTTTCATGGAATATAATCTAAATGTAAAACTAGAGGATATCCACATATTCCTTTAAATATTAGACTCCCTCAAAATAAAAAAGACTATTCAATCAGTACCAGAAGCAGAAATAAAAACTCAGCACTCATATTGTGAGGTAAAATATATCTTATTCATTGTCAAAGTCAGTTGCAGTGCAAAATTATATTTAATTTTCTATTCATTACATTAAAATTGCACAAAGTGTGAGTCTTCCCAAATAATTTTTGATAATATAATTTTCCCAGAAATGGGAAAATGAATATTTTTAGTTATTTTAAAGCTCTAAGTTTAAAAAAAATTCAAGATTTTATTTAGGCTCCCATGTAGAAAGTTTAAATTTAGTTACTTAGGCAAAAGCTGTGATTTTTAAAGAGAAAAAAAAAATCTAGACTGCTCTCTTTGACTTCTTAATAATGGCCTTCATATTGGCCTTCATCATGTGGGCATTCTACCCCTTTATCTATCTAAAATCATAGCCAGACACACAAATAAACACAAAGGCAAATAATCACCTATGTTATTTAGAGCATAAACTAGTTCTGAAATTTGGGCATGTTCCCTTAAATAAAAAGCTTACCATTATGGGAATAATAAACTTGATGATAAAGCTTTCTCCTCCTCCCCCCTCCTCCTTCTCCTTTTTTCACCTTTTCCTTACCCATTTCCTTCTTCTTTCTCCTCCTTCTTCTTTTAATTTTCTTTTGTGTGAGCAGATAAAGACCTGTTTTTATCCAAGTCCTGCATGCCTGCGACAGAAGAGAAAGATATATGAGACAAAGGGTAGAAGATGAGAGAAAAGGGGGAAAGATTTTAAGCTTATCAATGACGTTTCTTTGATTGTTAGTCGATTAAAAGAAGTGAAGTTTCTATGCAGACACAAAAGTTGTGTTCCATGTTGGAAAGGGTGCGTGAGTGAGTGGTGATGGGGAGAGAAGGGAGAGCTTGAATAATTAGCAAGAAGTCTTGATGTTACCAGTTTCTATTGTATCTTATTTTAATTGGACCATGTACTACATGCTACTGCTTTCATGCCTGTGATTTGATGACGGTTCAACTTGCCTTAAGGCAACCAGAATACTGAAGGTTTCTGCAAAATCAAATTCCTGGAGCTGATTCTTAATTAATGGTCAAACCCATTGCTCAATAGGCAAGTAAACATGCTCTCTGCCACTAAATAGGATTCAAAAGAGAAAACAAAAAATATCTAGGCTATTCATCAAACTTTAATTCAATTCATTCAAAACCTGTTATAAATTGGTCACTTCATTGGAAATCAAGAGTACAACTAATGGAGTCAAGTAAATTCTTGGGCCATTAAAAAGAAACACTGGACAGAACAGTACCTTGATTCCCATTATAGCATCTGACTCTGGCAGTGAACAAGACATGTTTTACCCCTCAGTAGGTGTTGAGATTTCATTTATCTCTTTCTTGTGCTGTTTGATTAGACTTTCATAAAAGATCAAGGATCTAACCCTAAGGTGCTAGTGAGGCAAAAAAGTACCCCCTGACTGTATACAGTTGAAATTCACAATGGAGCTATAAACCTGGACTCTATTAATAATAGTAGCTAACTTTTCTGATAACCCAAAATGTATCAGGCACTGCATTAGGCAAGTTGCTTGGATTATGTCACATTCAATGTGGTGGAAAAACAAAATACAATAAAGCTTAAAAGAAAAAAAAGGAAGATTTAGAGTTGAGGGAGGGAAATGTTGCTTTTTAAGCTGTGTGTGGCAACAACCAAGTAGAGATATCCAGGCAGAAATTAGTTGCATGAGTCTTGAGCTCATAAAAGAGATCTTGATAAGAGGTGTAGATTTATACGTATTTAGAGGAGTAGGAGAAGAAAAACAGAATACAGAGGAATATGTGCAGTTAAGCAATGGTGAAAACATGAGTAGAAAACTAGGAGACCATGGCATTACAGAAGCTGATTAAAATAAAAATAAGAGGTTATGAAAAAATATAATAGTCACAAACCCATGTACATCAAATAACCTTACAGGTGAATATATAAAACAAATACTTTTACAAATGCAAGAACCTAATAAAATTGCAGTAGCAGTTTTTTATCAGAGACAAAGAACTTTATTACTCATAGCAATAACAGATGCCAGAGAATCATCATCTGCATCAATGGCCAGTTTTCACAGAGCATCAAGAAGAGGGCTAGATGATGCCTGCTCATGCAAGGCATGGCTGTCTATAGGAGAGGAGCCCTGATCCTACGGAGCCCAATTCTTTTATACTGGGTAGTAAGCCTGCCTGACCTTTGCCCCAAAGAGAGACATTATCTTTATTATATTGGATAGTCAACAAACCTACTCTTTGCTCTGGAAAGAGACACAATCTCTATCTTCCAAGGCTGTTTGCTGTACAAAAACCCTTGAAAAGGTATTTGGAACAAAGGGATCCAGTGCCTCTGCTTACAAGATGCAAAAACAAGAGAGATCCACGAGGAATACATCTAATACTTAACATACTATTCCTTCTTTGATCTTTCGCTTTCCTGATTATTTAAACTAATTAATTTCTCTGTACTCTCTCCTTTTTTTTGCGGTACGCAGGCCTCTCACTGTTGTGGCCTCTCCCATTGCGGAGCACAGGCTCTGGACGCGCAGGCTCAGCAGCCATGGCTCACGGGCCCAACCGCTCCGCAGCATGTGGGATCTTCCCGGACTGGGGCACGAACCCGTGTCCCCTGCATTAGCAGGCGGACTCTCAACCACTGTGCCACCAGGGAAGCCCTCTCCTTTTCTTTAGTGTTCTGGATGATACACATTTGATCCGTAATTTTTTTTTTTAATCATTTTTTTTTGGGGGAGTGCACTGTGCGGCACGTGGGATCTTAGTTCCCTGACCAGGGATCAAACCCATGCCCCCTGCAGTGGAAGTACAGAGTCTTAACCACTGGACTGCCAGGAGAGTCCCTGATCTGTAATATTTTAATGGTTGCTCTTAAAGTTTTTAATATGTATAATTGACTAGAACACTGTAGTTAGCCAATCAATAATCTGTATCCTTTTTCTTTACAATATAGGACCTAGTAAATTTTAACTCTAATTATATCTAACAGTCTCACAAGTTATTATGGTATATATTCTCATTCAAATTTATTTTTATAATTCCCAAGTTGGTCATTATTATAATTATTTTTATTATACAGCCAATATATTTGTTATCTTTTCCCCATGCCATTATTTTATTTTTAATTAAAACATTTTAAAAATTGTGGTAAAATACACATAACATAAAATTTACTATTTTAACCATTTTAAAGTATATAGTTCAGTAATGTTAAGTACATTCACATTGCTATACAAATAATTTCCAGAATTCTATTCATCTTACAAAACTAAAATACTATAATATTAAAAAATAATTCTCCATTCCCTCCTCCTCTTACAGTTCTACATTCCTTCTTTATGAATTTGTTCTAGGTACCTCATATAAGTGGGATCATACAATATTTGCCTTTTTTGGTTGACTAATTTCATTCAGTATAATGACTTCATGGTTCATTCATGCTGTAGCTTATGTCAGAATTTCCTTCTTTTTAAGACTGAATAATATTCCATTGTTACAGTTGCAATTTAAAAAATATCTCTTTTGAAGCACAAAGATTCAGTACACAAAAGAATAAGGACATAAAGAAATTGACTAATAAAAGCAATAAAGTAGATGTAATAAAATTATATGGGGACTTCCCTGGTGGCGCAAGTGGTTAAGAATCTGCCTGCCATTGCAGGGGACATGGGTTTGAGCCCTGGTCCAGGAAGATCTCACATGCCGCAGAGCAACTAAGCCCATGTGCCACAACTACTGAGCCTGTGCTCTAGATCCCATGAGCCACAACTGCTGAGCCCACGCACCGCAACTACTGAAGCCCACGTGCCTAGAGCCCATGCTCTGCAACAAGAGAAGCCACTGCAATGAGAAGCCTGTGCACCGCAACGAAGAGTAGCCCCCACTCACCGCAACTGGAGAAGGCCTACACACAGCAATGAAGACCCAACGCAGCCAAAAATAAAATAAATAAGTAAATAAATAAATTTATTTTAAAAAATTGTATGTACTTTGTTGCCTACCAATTCAGAGTGTGCATTTTTTCTTTCTTTTTTTTTTTTTTTTTTTTGTGGTACGCGGGCCTCTCACTGTTGTGGCCTCTCCCTTTGCAGAGCACAGGCTCCGAACGCACAGGCTCAGCGGCCATGGCTCGTGGGCCTAGCCGCTCCGCGGCATATGGGATCTTCCCGGACCGTGGCACGAACCCGTGTCCTCTGCATTGGCAGGCAGACTCTCAACCACTGCGCCACCAGGGAAGCCCCAGAGTGTGCATTTTTGTATGACTATAAAACATGGAGAAATTGATGGTGTATTTGACTACAAAGAAAACTTTTTAAAACTTTTTGAAATGTAGACTACTCATAGAACACACAAAATTAGAAGTAAATAAAAACTAATGACTAAAAACATCTTAATAACAAAAAAATCTTAACATTTTGGAAGTTAAGGAACACTCTCATAAATAACCTCTGAATCAGAGAGAAATTTTAAACTGAAATTACATAGTATCTAGAAAGCGTGGAAAGAATACTTCATATTTAATACTTTATATTAAACCAACTGAGTTTATATTCAGGGAACAATGCATAGACTCAAATTCCTTCATGTCTGAAGAAATTTGAAAATGAAGTAATTTAGACTCACTGTTACTGGCTGAATTATGTCTATCTAAAATTCGTATGTTGAAATCCTGACCCCTAGCACCTCCAGAAGTGATTGTATTTGGATATAGGGCCTTCAAAGAGTTAATTCGGATAAAACGAGGTTATAGAGGTGGGCTCTGATTCAATATGACTGGTGTCCTTATAAGAAGAGTTAGGACACAGACAACACACAGACCAAGGGACAACAGTGTGAGGACACAGGGAGAAGACAGCCATCTGCAAGCCAAGGAGGGAGGCCTCAGAAGAAACCAAATCTGCTGACACTTTGATCTTGGACTTCCAGCCTTCAGAACTGTGCAAAATAAATTTCTGGGGCTTCCTGGTGGCGCAGTGGTTAAGAATCCACCTGCCAATGCAGGGGACATAGGTTCAAGCCCTGGTCCGGGAAGATTGCACATGCCTCGGAGCAACTAAGCCCACGAGCCACAACTACTGAAGCCCGTGAGCCTAGAGCCCATGCTCCGCAAAAAGAGAAGCCACCTCCAGGAGAAGCCCATGCACTGCAACAAAGAATCACCCCTGCTCGCTGCAACTAGAGAAAGCCTGCATGCAGCAATGAAGACCCAATGAAACCAAAAATAAATAAATTTATTAAAAAAAAAAAGAAATTTCTGTTGTTTAAGTCACCCACTCTATGGTAGTTTGTTATGGCAGTCCTAGCAAATTAATACACCCATCTTAAGAATTAGTAAAAAATCATAAAATAAATTGAAGAGAGTATGCAGTGGGAATTAACAAAGACAAAATATAGAGTTAATAAAATAGGAAACACAAAAATGAAAGAAGGAAAAAAACCCCAAAAAAATGATGTTATGAAAACAACAATAAATAAATTGCTATTAGACTGAATAGTGGAAAGAAAGAACTAGAGAGAAAATATGCGAGATTAAGAATGAATTTACATAGTCACAAAAAAGAGATGAAGGTAATTATAAGATGTATCATGTGAAATCCTATGGCAACAATTTGATAACCTAGAAGAAATAGATGATTTACTAACAACATAAATAACAAAATTGACCCAAGAAGACATTAAAATTTTGAAAAGAGTAATCAACATGTGAAAGATTACGAAAGTGACTGAAGATCTACCCATTTTCAAAAAACCATCAGATGATTTTACAGCTGAGTTCAACTTAACCTTTAAAGCAGAGGTAACTCCAATATCATTCACACTCTTTCAGATCACAGCAGATGAGAAGTCCTCCAATTTGCTTTATGATGCTAATATAACTTTAGTATTAAAGCCTGATAAAGATAGTTAAGAAAAAGTGATAATGGTGGTGGAAGGAGCTGACAGAACAACAGTACAGAAAAAAACTATAATCCAATAACAGAAATTAATGCATATCAATGCACATGGGGAAGGAGTAAATTACTCAAACAAACAATGGAGTTGGGGAAAATGGTTAAGAATTTGGGTAGGAAGGAGAATTCAATTAGAGCTTTACCTAACATTATAACCAAAATAAATTCAAGATAGGTTAAAATGTTGAAAGTAAAATATGAAAACAAAAAAAAAGCTGTTGAAGAAAATATGGGCAAATATTTTAAAAGCTCTTGAGATGGGGATTTACTAAAGATTAAGGCCTTGGAAGAAATCACAAAGGAAAAGAAATAGATTCATTTGGCAACCTAAAAATTTTAAACTTCTGAACATTAAAAAGTCATGAACAAAATAAAAAATAGCAAACTAAGATATAATTGAAAATATTACAGATAAAATATTAATCTGATATCATTATAATTTATTAGGAAAAGTACAAACATGTTAATAGAAGCATTGATAGAAGAGATGAACAGAAAATTTATGGAAGAAAAATTTTAAAAATAGACGAATAATTTTCAGTCTCTTTAGTAATTAATCAAAGACATAACTGAGCAGATATTTTTTGTGTAAAATTAGCAAAAAATCTAAAAAATTATAATATTCAGTGTTATTAAAGATGAAAAGAAATCAGTGCTCATGATACACTGTAAGTAGGAAAATTCTAGCTGGGGTTTTGGAAATATATATAAAAAGTTTATTTTTTTAAATATCTTTTATTTCAAAGATTCTGTTTATAGAATATATTTTAAGAAAATTTACGTATGCATTAAAGGTAAAAATGTTAATCTGCATTTTTAATATGAAAAGATATCCAAAACAGATTAATAAGAGCAAAAAGTAAGTTATAAAATAGAATATACTGTGGTCCCAATTTTGATTAAATATGCTGTCTAAAAGAAAGATCAAAAAGAAATACATCAAGCCATAAATATGATTGTCTCTTGGCTAAAAGATTTTGTGTGATTTAATTTTCAAATTTATACTTTATATTTTCCAGTTTTTCTGTAATCAATATATTTCCTAATTTAAAAACATTTAAATTGAAAATGCAACACAGTACAATTTAGGATATTTCTATTACAAAAGTTTGCTAACATCATTTGAGATTGAAAATTATGGTTGATAAAATTTAATATTATAATTGAAATTCATTCATAAGAAAATAATGGATCTATGCAAAGATCCTCAATGAATGTAAAACAGTTAGCTGAAAAGCTGATGGGAACTTTGTAATGGATGTATCCATCTGACAAAACCTGCGCCCTCAGATTAACCTCAGCATCATGAAAGAGGGACCACTAGACATTAAGTGTCTTGTGATGTGAAGCAACCCATGAATATTCTTGCCAGAAAGAAAGAAAAGATGGAAAGAAGGGAGGGAAGACAGAGGGATTGTGGGAAGGAAGAACCTAAATCTAATCACACTATAAATCTACCAGTTTACAGAAAATACAAGGTATGGAAGAATAAGCTGAGCAATGCCACAAGGAGGCTAATAGCCAAATTCAGAATGGGGGAAAGTCAACAAGTTAAATAACCTGGTCCTTTCAAAACTAAATGGTAAGAATAAAAGGGAAGGGGATGCATCATAGATTAAAAGAAATTTGAGAACTATAATAACTAAGTATGACATATGGTCCTTTTTTGGATCGTGATTTGAACAAACAATAAAAAGTGGTTTTTTAGATTAGTTGGGGGACTGACTTATAGACCATGTTACATGATACCAAAGAATTTTTATTAAGTTTGTTAGTTGTGGTAATGGTGTGTTATATTTAAAATATCCTTATCTGCTAGATAGGAATACTGAGGTATTTGTGAGTGACATTATATAATGTCTGAAATTTGATTTTAAATACTCCAGAAGTTTTTAAAAAAGAAATCTGTGTGTGATGGGGGAAGCTATATTGATAAAATTTGCAAAATTTTTGAAGCTTAAATGAGGAGTACCCTGGGGTTCAATATATTATCCTCTTCACTTTGGTGTATATTTGAAAATATCCGTCATTAAAATTAGAAAATAAAATGCTAAAATTATTAGCACAGACTTTCAGGTGAAGAAAAAATATTTCTGCTCATAGTTTGGTATGAATGGACATTGTTCAAGTTTGCAAATGTGAGCATCTTTATTCTTTAGAAATTAAGATCTTATATCTCTGACTGGGACAAATAGATATTTGGGAATTCTTAGTTTAACCTTAGTTTAACATAGATGTACATAGAGTTTTGAAAATGGTAAGGAAAATCACAGAGTAAAACAGATTGTGAGAAGGTGCTGTGAGAGAAAATATATCTGAAAAGCCAAAAAAGAAAACATAACAACCCCTATAAGACACAGCACGTGTTCTTTGTAAGGTATTGCATAAGAATAACTGAGACCTTCAGAGTCTCTGAGAAAGAATAAGGGTCCTTCATGGACATGGTTCTGCATGTCCAAAGGACAGCTTAGTGAAGAAGAAAAAGAAAGGAATCATGAGCATTTTTAAGGTTTCATTCTCTCTAGTAGACTGGATGTCCAAATCCTACAGGGAGATGCCCTTAGTTCCCTCTGAGTTGGGAGACTGTCAATCCTAACCTCACCTTTCGTTAGGCATGACTAGCTTGTCACACTTGCTCTGTACCTGTCCTGAGGGCAGGGACCATGCCTGCAGAGTCACTGCATAACCCCATCCCCTCTAGGGTGTCTGGTACACAGAAGTGCTCAGTGAATATTATTTAATGAGTTGATTATCTTTTTTGTTATAAAATTACTTCCCAGTCTTCTCTACCCTATTCTGTATGATAAGGGTTTGTTTTTATTGAGAAATGGCAAAACAAAGGCTTTAGAACCCCTGAAGATTAAATACTAAAATCCCCACAACAATTTTTTTGTTCTTATGAGACTGCATGGATTTGAAGGACGTTTATAATGCCTAATAATGCTCTAGGAAGTTAGCCAAGAATTCCACCATCACCTAGGAGTTTCAAAACCTTGAGAACTTTTCTCCTGGTGTGTTTAAGAGTATTCAAGCACACTCTGCACGAGGAATGGTCTGGCTTATGTTGACATTTCTGTCTTCCCCCAGCTCCCCGCCTAAGTCATACTGCAGTTTCTTTTCAGGGTCATACACGATTCCAGCAGCCTTTTTGGTGTGGGGAAGATAGCCCTACATGCGTCCTTTAGCTCTCACGGCTCTAATAAGAGACAATCCCTACAGCATAGTACAGTTTCTCAGCAGGATAAAAGCTAGTTTCTATAAGATAATATTTCTCTCTTGAGAAAGTATAGTTTGTAACTGTGGCACTATCAAATTTCCAGGTTATCTTTGCTTACTGGGAAAAAGAATCCTTATGAAGAGAAGTTGCTCCCTGTAGGGAGAAGAAGGCAACGATCGCCACCCGAAATGACCCTGTGTCCTGGAAGGATGTCTACAATGGCCACAGGGAGGCTGCTGAGTTGTTGAGCAGAAGAGGTTTGGGTGACTACAGAAGGGAAGATCCCTTAAATGGAGTGACTTTCGTGGCCCTTCTGTAAAGCTTTCGCAAACTGGCCAACGCGGTCATCATTCATGCTCTGATCATTTTCAAGTTGCTGAAGTAGCTCAGCGGATTAATAGGACATCGCATTGGCTTTCTCAAATGCACACCTACAGAATCATTTAATGCCATTTTCAAGGGCACAAGCAAAGAGATCTGAGAGCTCTGCAAGTGAACAGAGAATAACAACATAAAACCATCACTACCACCAAACTGGGAAAACACTTCATGGGAGAACTCGTGCCCTCCTTTGCCCCTGCCCTGTGCACTCTCCACTGGAACTCTGCTTTCCCATTCCTACTTCACTGGGTCCCCACCTCAGAAACGGAGGGGGCAGCTGTGCTAAGGAAAGGTCCATGTCTCCCTAACACAAACTCTCTCCTCTTAAAGCACCTGCATGCTCATCTCATTGCATTTCTAGCCTCACCCCAGTCAAGAGAACAACTTCTTTGTGACCTTTGGAGTTTATCTTGATTTTTCAAAAATCTAGATAGACCTAGTAAAGGGGGGGAAAATCACTTGATGTAGAATCGTGTCCTGGAAAACTGATTCAGGTTGAGATTTTACAACATCGTTATTTGGTCATATTTACCAAGTTTCTTACCTGCTCTATTATCTGCTTTATCAGATGTGTGCTGTTTTTGATTTTTTTTTTAAGTTATATATATATATATATATTTATTTATGGCTGCATTGGGTCTTCGTTGCTGCGTGCAGGCTTTCTCTAGCTGCGGCGAGCGGGGGCTACTCTTCATTGAGGTGCGCGGGCTTCTCATTGCGGTGGCTTCTCTTGTTGTGGAGCATGGTCTCTAGGTGCGCGGGCTTCAGTAGTTGTGGCACGTGGACTTAAGTAGTTGTGGCTCTGGGCTCTAGAGCGCAGGCTCAGTAGTTGTGGCGCACGGGCTTAGTTGCTCAGTGGCATGTGGGATCTTCCCGGACCAGGACTCGAACCTGCGTCCCCTGCATTGGCAGGCGGATTCTTAACCACTGTGCCACCAGGGAAGTCCCACTGTTTTTTATTTTTAATTGCTTATTTACCAAATGTCTTATTCATTATATTATCTGGTTTTTCAGTTGTGTTGTCTTTTTTATTTCACTGCTAAGAGAGTCTAGCCTAACAAAATCAGTGACTTGCTTAATAATCCAAGAACTGTCAAGCACCCTGTGCAGGTTGAGCTGGCAGCTTCCATGGCAGTGACTGGTTTCTTCATTCTTACAATCAATGCTTTTTATAAGAACTGAAAGAATTTGTCTTCAAAAGGAAATTTTAAATGCTGACAGTTTATTTGTTAAGGATCAAATGTTTTTTTGGATCAAATGCTTTTTTTATCAACTGTTTTCAAATAGTCGAAAGGACTGTTTCAGTGGTCCTCCCATCATCTTGTAAAATCAAACAAGCAAACAAATACATCTTTGGAATCTTTTGTAATTTAAAGAAGTTATATTAGTGCTTCAATTTCTGAAAATACTCATGTGGACAAATATATCCTAATATGTCTATGGAAGGAGGTAACAATGGAAAATATTTCCAAAAAGTATATATTCAATAATAGAGTAAACGGGTATAATACACTTTATAATATTTTGGATGTTTACATTTTGGTATTCTTTTTTCCACTCATAAACTGGACAGAAAAATATTTTGGCTTTTCTATTCTCTTCTAAGAAAGTCCAGGTTACTTTTATTGTGACCAAGCACAGAATTAGCTACACCTTTGTACTAATACCCTTCATGGTACAGACTGAGAGATGCTGTGAGACAAATCACATCCAACAAAAAAAATCATTACCATATAGAGAAAAAGCCTTAAAGTGCAGAGCACATGCCTGTCTATTTGATTTCCTCCTAAAGCTTTTACTTTCATGATGCACTAGACTGTTTTGGCCAACTATATTATCATTTGAGTTTTAATCAACACTCATAAACTTTATATATATATATGTGCACACAGTATTTTTATTTATTTATTTATTATAAATTTGTTTATTTATTTTTGGCAGCATTGGGTCTTCGTTGCTGTGCGTGGGCTTTCTCTAGTTGTGGTGCACAGGCTTCTCATTGCGGTGGCTTCTCTTGTTGTGGAGCATGGGCTCTAGGCACTTGGACTCAGTAGCTGTGGCACACGTGCTTAGTTGCTCCGCGGCATGTGGGATCTTCCTGGACCAGGGATTGAACCCATGTCCCCTGCATCGGCAAGAGGATTCTTAACCAGTGCACCACCAGGGAAGTCCCAGTATTTTATATATATATATATATATATATATATAATGAATTTATAGGTCCTTACAGGTCCTTTAGGCACCTTTCATGAACTCTCAACCATTAGCTGTGTGTTCAGTTACCAAGGAGATCTTTCAGATTTCTCTGTCTCAAAGCTATTGAAGAACTAACTGTTCTTGCAGCCACAATTATTAAGAAATAACTTCATAAAAGCAATTTTTAACCAGAAGATGGTCTATGAGTTTATATAACAGATGGCTCAAACTATTCTAAGGCTTTTAAAATTTTTCCTTTTAAATTTAAGGCTTCAGATGACCCAGGAGGCTCCACAGAAAGACTAAAAATTGACACACTTTCACGTGTTCACATTTAACTCACTTCAACAAATATTCACTGGGACTAGGTCCTGGGGTTCAAAGATGAGTAAGAGCTCCTCTTCAAGGAGCTAACAATCTGAGAAGAAATCAGTGAATAGACAGCCAGCTGTGTCAGAAAATAGTAAGTGTAAAACTATCCACCTGAAGGAAAGTCTCTGAGGGCACATGAGAAGAAATGATTAATTTCCCCTGGAGGATGTGTGGAAAGATGGTAAATTCACTTTATTGGTTGCTTCCCAATATTCAATTTTCCCTTTGGGTGGGGTTGTAAGTGATTGACCCCCACTTAGGTTCCAGGGGTGAGTCTTCATAAGTGTCTAGCCACTCAGCACAATCTGAGACCCTTTTCAAGTGTTTAGCTAAAAAATGGATGCTATTATCTTCATTGGCTGTAGAGACTGGTTCAAGGAACCTAAACTGGTCCATTCTGAGTCCACCCTTCCTCCCATTTTCTTTCTATCATGAGTCTCTTTAGTCTCCTTCACTCGTTCCCCTCTTCTCCCAGTCTTCTTGGTTTTGAGGCCCCCATGGTTCAGTCCTTGGTCTTCTCTTCTCTACCTTGTCTTGCTTCCTTCGTGATTCATCCAGTCTTATGGCTTTAAATATTATCTGTGTGCTGACAGTGCCGAAAGACGTCTCACCAGTCTAGACTCCTCTCCCAAATGCAGACTCAGATCCTCTGCCTACTCAACATCTACACCTGAATGTTGGTGGACTTCTAAAATTCAACATGTCCTAAACTCAAGCCTGGATCTTCCTCGCGGTACCTGCTCTACCCACAGCCTTTCCCACCTCAGATAATGACTTACAACAAAAACCTGGGAGTCATTCTTGACTCTTCGATCAACTCCCACATCCAATCTGTCAGGAAATTCTGTTATCCCTACATTCATTCTCTCTCTAGAATCCCACTATGTCTCATTACCTTCGCCACTACGCTGGTCTGACCACTGTCATCTGCCTGGATTACTAGAAGAGGCCCTCACTGGTTTTCCAGATTCCACTCTTGCTCCCTTGCAATCTACTTTCAGTGCAGCTGCTGGAGAGATCCTCTTTTTCCACAGACTTCATCATCATTTAACATGCTATATGATTTGCATATGTGTGTGTATATACATATATACACATTTATAACTCTGTGTGTGCATATATATATATTTTTTTAATGTGTCTTCCCCCATTTGAATGTATGCCCCACAAGGGCAGGAATATTTTATCAGTTTTGTTTACTATTCCAATAGCCTAGGACAGTGTCTAGCATGCAGCAGGTGCCCAATACATATTTGTTAAATAAATAAATAAAATAAGGAAATCAGTCTGAGGGCAAATCCAACTCACAAAGGAAAGAACTCAGAGAATTGGACCCAAAGCCCTGATTGAACCATGCCTAAAGTCCACACTGGATTTTTTTCAGTAGCCTAAAGCCACCATTGGATTTTACATTTTAAGCAAGTTTGAGTTCAGTTTTCTATTATTTACCAGCAAAAGCATCCTAAGGAATGCAGAAGGTAAGGGAAACTTCAGAGACCTCAAATGAGGAGGGCCTTAAAAGCTGAATAGGCTCTCATACTCTTTCATAACCTTGACACTTACAAAAGTGGTCTGCATGTGTTATCTGCATTTCCTTATCACCTCTAAATAGGCTTCCACACCTAGCACTGCCTGAAACTGCATGTCACTCAGGTCACCAGGGATCTGCTAATTGGATATTGTTCAACTCTTATCTTGTTTGTCCTTCTGTAGAACTTCTCTCTACAGAATTAGTCTTTTCTCTGCAGAGTTGGTCCCTCTTACCTCTCCTCCCATGGCCTCTATTATGCAATTTTGGATTGCCCACCTTCCTTCTGGAAACCCCTTCATACCTCCACAGTGGAGGCTGGACATCTCCTAAAGGTTAGTGTTCTCCAGGGCTGTGTCTATGGACCACATCACCTCTTACTCTACAGTCTGCCTGTGAGGGATCTCATCCGGTCCCAAGGCTTTCAGAACGCATAGATGATGCGCTGCTCATTCCTACATTTCTACCTCCAGCCCAGACCTCTG
Source organism: Physeter macrocephalus (assembly GCF_002837175.3). Classification (NCBI taxonomy): domain Eukaryota; kingdom Metazoa; phylum Chordata; class Mammalia; order Artiodactyla; family Physeteridae; genus Physeter; species Physeter macrocephalus. Next base: position 138,803,365 of record NC_041224.1, read on the forward strand.
GGTACCACACTCACAGATTCTACAACCTAGAAGACAGCTCCTCTTAGGCCTCCCACAGAAATCTTAACCTCAATAAATGGAATTCATTAATTCCACAGTAAACTCCTACCCCGTACTCCCTGCCTATTTGAATGGTCCCACTTACTTCCTCCTTTCCTTTCCCCCACTTCCTGCTGGTTCCCCAGACATTCATCCCTGAGATGAAAGCAGTCACTTCCTAATTGGCCTCCCAACTTCATATGCCTTTCTCTGCCTTTCCCTCTTCTATTGCCAATCCTGTCTCTAACTGGTGTTTATCTCTTGGGGCAGCATCCCACCAGGGGGCATTTTAGAAATGTTGAGGGGGTATTTTTGTTGACACAAAGATTGTGGGGCAGTCACACAAGGAAGCTAGACACCCCGCGATACCTGGGCAGCCACCTGTCCCATACGACTCTCAAACGTTTCACCAGACAGTCACTAGTGCTGCCAAAGCAATTGCCTATTGAAATAATTTTCTTTTTATTTCCTCTTAATCTTATAATTAAGGCCTTATGTTAATTAAAAAATACATTACGTGTGATAGGTTGTATCATCTATGAATTTTATTTCAGCACAATAAGCATGATGACCTGAACTATTTGCTACAAAAGGGTGGCACTACCCAGAGAGTCTAGAACCTCTGTGATCTGGACCACACGGCACCATCTGATAGCTCACACTCCTGATGTGATCCGTGTGTGTGTCTGTTTGACTCCCAGTTAAATTTGATTTCAGATAAACAACACGTCGTATTTTAATATGTCTCGTGCAATATGTGGGTTATACTTTTACTAAAAATTATTCATTGCTTATCTGAAATTCAAATTTAACCAGGTGTCCTGTACTTTTTTTTTTTTTTTTTTTGCCGTACGCGGGCCTCTCACTGCTGTGTCCTCTCCCGTTGCGGAGCACAGGCTCCGGACGCGCAGGCTCAGTAATTGTGGCTCACGGGCCCAGCCGCTCCGCGGCATGTGGAATCCTCCCGGACCGGGGCACGAACCTGCGTCCCCTGCATCGGCAGGCAGACCCTCAACCACTGCGCCATCAGGGAAGCCCCTGTCCTGTACTTTCATTTGCTAACTCTGGCAATTCTAGTTTGACCTGCTTGCTTTTTTTTTTTTTTTGTCAGTATTTAAAATCAGTATATTTTTATGTTAACATTTGAAATCTTAAGATTTCTTTGGAAAAGCAGAGGTTTCAATCTGGCCTACATGCTTGCCTGGGAACAGTCCCCTGGAGATGTTTGGGGATCTCACCCTTTAGATGGGGCCTGATCTGCTCACCAGAGTTCACTGCAGCCCTCACCCCAAGTGCTCAGTGGAGTAGTCAAAGCATTGTCACACATCCAAGTATTTACTGTTAGTAACTCTTATAGCTAAGAGAAAAGTAAATGTTTCTTTTATTCATTTATTGTGTCTAGTAAAAATGGAAAAATTAAAGACAGTTTAATAGGGCTACATGTCTCCAAGAAAATGAGAGGAAATATAAATATATATATATATATATATTTGGCAGTGCCTTGTGGCATGCAGGATCTTAGTTCCCCAACCAGGGATCCAACCCATGCCCCCTGCAGTGGAAGCGTGGAGTCCTAACCACTGGTTAGGACCACTGGAAGTCCCAGAAATACATTTCTTTAAGGATGTGAAGAATTTTCCTATGTGTTTTCTTACCTTTGACCAGCTTTGCTCAAAGGTTTGTAAATATTTGTTTGTGATGTTTTCCCTAAACTATTTCCAAATTGATTTAACCAAAATTGCTAATAAGATTATGTCATTTCCCTACTAAGTAGAGAAATCCTTCATTAGCTTTCCATTTTCTCAAGGTAAAAGTCTAAACTCTTCTATGTCACCCCATAGCCGCTCCCAGCCTCACCTGTCATTCTTCCCACCTGTTCTCACTTAACCCACTCTTGCAAGGTTTCAGTCAGTCTTGTACATTCACTTGTTCTCCCATTCCTTCCTGCTCGTCTAGGAAAACCTCCTCTTTCCGCCATTCTTCAAGTCCTAACTTACGCATCACTTCCTTTGAGAAGCCCCTTGACATGAATCATTCCCTGCACCTCCCTTCCCAGCCTCAAAACCTGGGTCAGATCTCCCCCTGAGAGCTGCTGTAATGTGCCCGGCCCACTGTATTATAATTTCCTGACATCTCTCTGTGTGTCCCACCAGACTGTTAGCCAGTTGAGATTAGAGACCTGGATTTATTCACCTTTATAGCCCCAGAGCCTGGCACATAGTAGGAGCTCAATATATGTGGGATCAACAAACAAATGAGTGAGGGAAGGGAATTCCAGGCAAAAGGAACAGTAGGAGCAAAGGCACAGAGGCATGATGGTACCTGTCATGTTTGGGAAACAGCAAGAAGTTAGATTAGCTGGTACTGCACTTGATGATGTGGTGGAGGTCAAATAAGTCTGGAAAGGCTGTGGCATCAGACTGTAAAGATCTTGAAAAATGAGACTAAGGAGGTTGGATTTTTCTCTACAGGCATTAGAAAGCCAAAGATGGGTTTAAGTAGAGAAAACATGCAAGCAGGTGTATATGGCAAACCGGTGATGAAGCAGAGATTCCATATTTTTCTCTATGCTCTTTTCCTTAAGTTAATTTTTTCCCTAACAGTGATTAAATTGGGAAGATAGAGGGCGAAAGGGAAAGAAAAGAGGATAATGATTTTTTTTTTTAAAGTACAGGAAATAGAGTCGGACATATACGAGGTTTCAATGTTGACTCTGTGTGAATTGTCTTAATTCATCATTTCTAACACTGTGTCCTGGTCTAGAGATGTTAGGCTGAGGGAAGAGTAACAGCCACTCGCCCTGCTCAGAGGGTTGCTAACGTTTAACTAAAATAATCTGTGCCAATTGCCAAGCACAGGGGCTGTCCGTAGTAAGGGTTCAAGAACATCAGCTGTTCCGTGTGGCTCCTATCTGCGTGTCACCTCCAGAGGCTGCTTTCCGGAGGAAAACAAAGAGGGGACATTGCAGCAGGGAGGGGAGGTAACAGTTCCTGCTCAGAAGACCCCACATTTGGTATTTACTGATGCCACCTGCTCCCTGCTACAAATTAGGCAACATTGCTTTTGCTTTCCTCCTACCTTATTAGGAGTTATATTTAGGGACCTAAAATAACTGCTGTAGGGCTATTGGTGAGGGAAGGTTTGGCTTCAGGTAAAATTGTGGTGAGTGGACATCACCTGGGGCCTCCTCTTTCATAACTCTCTGGTCCTTGAGGGCTTCTTCACATGATCCTGACACATTGAGATTCTGGGGGAATCTCTTCTCATTCTGCCCCTGAACCGGATCTCCAACGAGCAGCCGGGGGCAATTGTTTCTCCCTAATCTGATCTTTTCTGTCTATATTCTGTTCCCAAGTTCTACAGAGGTGACTGAAGGCAAGCTGAGTGATTAATTCCCAAAAAAGGAGCAATGGATTAATGTGTGAGCCCTCTCACATCCTCATAAAGGCTCATAAGTCTCTACAGAAAGAGGGGGGTGTTCTCAGGCTTTCAGGCACCAGAAGCCAATGCGAAGGACACAGGAAGCTGAGGAAGGTATGCAGAGTGAGAACATGTATAAAGTCAGAAGGAGCGGCTCTGCTGATATTTGTTTTATCTTGAGGACTACAGAATTTCCCCTGGCTCTGAAGATGAGGGAAAAAAAAAAATTGAATACCACCAACAGAATACAGATCCCACATTTTGCACAAAAAGAAACTGAGGACCAGGGAGGTTAAGTGGGTTGAGCAAGGTCTCTCAGCAGCCGAGGCAGGACCAGAACCCAGGTCTTGCCAACTGCCAGCCCAAGGTTCTTTCTGCCAAGTGCCCAGTTATACGAGGCCCTCGGGCCTCAGGGGGGAAGTGGCTGTGCTGGGAGCGGCTCAGACCCAGGAAGGGCAGCGCAGCAGGTTCTTAGGTTGGAGACCTGCCACTTAGCCAAGGCCTCCCTGACAGGTTCTGTCCCACCGGCTGTGTCAGGAATGCAACTCTGACCCATGGGGAAGAGCCCAGGAATACTCGGATAGCTTCTCCCCCGAGCCTGCTGGTGAGGCCCTTGGCATTTTACCCCACTGTGCATATCACCACCAACCAGGGCAGAGCTCATTTGTGAAACTCTGCTTCTGAAAATGATTTTATGAATAGAACTGAGAGGAATGTTTATTTTCTAAAGAGCACAGAGAGGAAGGATCTGGGATCCCTGAGGGATAAATTGAATGAATGAATGAATGAATGGAGGAAGACCATTGATGTCTCCTGTGTGTCTGTGGCTCTGCAATGCGCTTCTGAAGTTCTCACTGTCAGCTCATCTGCACTCTATGACTCTAACTTCCTGCTGAGCAGGACTTAATCCTTGCTTCTCATGTGAGGACGCGGAGGATCTAAGAGCTGAAGTGACTTGCCCAGTGTCACACCAGGCAAGGGGGTTTTGCCTCAGCCCCCTGACTGCAGTTGAGTGTCCAATTACCCAACAGCTGCCACTGTAGGGGCCTTTTGGCCGATGGATAAGGTCACCCATATAAATTCTTCTCTTTCTTGCCAATTATTTTATGTGTGCCGCATAGACTTACTGAGAGAAAACATTGTTTCACATAAAACTGTTCCTCCAAATATCTAGCAGAAATGGTGGAAGGGCAACTTCTCTGTAGAATTAGGGAAACTCTCCTTGAAAATGGGCCCAGAGGCATTGTGCCCTTTTGATCCCACTCCTTTCCTTAGATTGCCTGGGGTGTTCCGTAGGGTGGACCCTCTCACCTGCAGCTTGTCTGGTGACCCCGGATATGATTATGGTGCCTTAATTGGATACTGATCTCCTGGAGTAACTCTCCCTGCTTCACCTGTAGAAAAAGAGAACTGAGTGCTCACTCTCTGTCTACACACATGCACACACACACACACACACAAACACAATACATATATACTTTTGTGTACACACACGTGTGCGTTATGTATGTAAAACATTTTGTGGTAGCCATTAGTGCTGTTCTCCAAATATTTCCAGCTCTCTGCCTCCTGAGCATATTCCTTCCTGGCCCCTTTGTGAGAAGGTGAGGTCATATGACTGATACTGACCAAGGAATTTGATGAGAGGTGTGTCACTTCTAGACTGAGTCTTTTAATGCTGCCATGAAACCCTTAGAGCTCTTTTGCCCTCTGCATGTGACCAACAAAGTCCAAGATGGTGGCTGCTCCATCACCTGGACCCCTGAATGGCTATCATGAGCAGAGCCCCCACCTCGCCAACCAACAGTGGGCATGTAGCATAAATTAGAAATACTTAGTTGTTTCAAGCCCGTGAGAACGTGGGGCTGTTTGTTATGCAGTATAAGCAGCCTAGCTGGACTGATACAATTTACAGGGTCAAGCACTTTTTGTGCATATTCTATTTCATCCTCTAAATAAATTTAGGAGGTAGGTACTATTGTCATGCCCATTTTACAGATGAAAATGCCTCGGCTGAGAGAAGTTAATTAACTTGTCTAAGATCAGTGCCTATGGCTAAGACAGTTTTCTATTCCACATTTCTGTGGCTCCAAATCCTGGTTCTTAATTAGCACTTCACCTCTGTTCTCTCTGCCTAGGTACTGTCTGAGCCAGAAGGAAAACAATACTTGTTAGACATTCTTCCAGAACACATATTTGCTTCATAATGTCACTTCACACATAACCTCAAATTTCAAATTGTACTTAAAATCCACATCTTAAAAAAAAGAAAATTTGGTTTTTGACAAACTATTGGAACATCATAAATAATAGTTTAATGACTGGCATTCTACCACTTTCTACAAAATATGATCTGGCAGATATAAATCCTTCTCACAGCAAGTGGCCCTCAGCTAAGAAAATTAGTTTTATTAACCAAAAAATCATTCTTAGAATTGATGGCTGTGTAGCTGACCTTTGGCCTACTGTAATAAAGCAATGTGTCTACCACAGTAAAAATGCCAAAGTAAGACGGGTCCCACAAAAGGCAATAAAGGAACAACATTCCAAAGACAAATGCACTTGAGACACATATGACAGCCACGGGAAGGGGGGAGTAATCAGTTATAAGAAATGACAGTGTTTTGGCAGCCTCAGTTACTTTAACTGACAGGACAAATAAAACTAATGTAAATTATTTTTTTAAAGAGCAAGTCAGAAGAGTTACAAATATAAATCAGAGTTAGTTTTGGACTTTGGTTTAAGTCAGCTGGATATCCCTCCTTTTTCAACGCAGTGAGGTTGGCATTTCCCTGTTACAAACATTAAAACCTTTCTTGTTCTTCTACTAATTTTTCTTTGGTTATTTGATTTAATCTGGGTTTTATTCTGTTGTTAATCCTCTCAGACTTACTTTGCCCTTCTGATATTCTCTTTGAGGCATATCTTCATCTGGGTGTGCTTATGTTTAAGTGCAAATCTCCCATGAATTTCGTGGGGAATATAGAGGGCAGTCCATTAAAACAGCCATTGTCGTTTTAAATGCAACCTGTTCTAAAGAGACTGTGATATTTTAACTTCTGGACTTTCTAAATCTGGATCCTAAAATACTAACACGACAGTGTTTAAGTGCCTATAGGTTCTTTCAGGGAGGCAGAAATGAAAGTCTTGCTTAAGCTAAGTTCATATTTATTCTGTGACCAGAAATTAGAAACCAAACGAACAAAGAAGGAAAATAAATAGCCCCTCCTGATGATAATTCTTCACCAAGCATATCACTATTAGAACTGGGATGAGCAGGTTCCACCTTATTTGCTGGTCAAAGGCAAGGGTATTGGGATTCTTGCTAAAGAACAGGACGTAAATCCAGGGGCTTTTGAAGCCTTTAGTGGCTTAATGTTCAAATCTTTGCTTCCTCAAGATGAAGGTTCAAACACAATTTAGGTCAAAGGTTAAAGAAGTCTGCCACTTCAGTGGACAGAGAAGGGTTTTGAAGGTTGCGGCTGAGGCCTGGTGGCCGGGCCAGGCAAGGAAGACAGGGGATAAAGGAGACCCAGCTCCTCCCTCCCTTATCTGCCTCTGGTTTCCTTAAGAACTAATGTCCATTAAATTCCTCTCCCTTAATAAAGAAGAGAAATTCACAACAACTAAAAAAGTAAATCCTGTCTTTGTTCTGGCAAACTAGGTCAGCATCATGTGTTCCTGCTGTCAGTTTTCTGCAGTGTGGGCTCACAATGAGTCACAGGTATTTATGAAACTGTGCTTGATTAAACTTTTCCTTTTTCCCCATCTGAGGGCTCCAGTGTCTCTTAGTCAGAGAGAGATTGAGTTGGCGGGTGTTTCTCTCGGAAGACTCCTAAGTGAAGACAGCAGATCTGAGGACTACCTTTGCACCAGCTTGATTTGGAACCGAAGAATCACAAACAGATACGCTGCCTGCCGAGATGCCACTGCCACATAAAAGCAGCTTAGCAGCATGGAAACTTTATTTTTTTTACAACCCGTTTTAATGGGATTGGATTCAGTGCTATAAATTTCCACTAAGTCTGCCTTTTAAAAAAAAGAAATTCATTCACAGTTTCCCCAGACTCTGGTTCTCTCCCCAGACTCATCAATATTGCCATTTAGCACTCTGTGTTGATTCTAAAGCCAAGATAAGGATTTTCTTATATAAGCAGTAAGACAATAGCCGTCTTTGGATATAGTTCCGAGGCATCAAAGAAGAGTAACACAGGCTATAGATGTCAGTGCAAATACAGAAAGCAAATCTCCCCTCCACGAGCAGACGAGGTGGCATTCATGACTTCCATGTGCACAGTCGCAGAAATGGAGACAAGGGTTCCCAGGGCAAGGTTTTTGTAAAGGAGGACTCAATAATCAGTACAAAAGATGATTTCACGTGTGTGGTCCCATTGCTAGAGCCAGGGAATAAGAGTTAGGAATTCTTGGGTCTTGTGATTACATCTACTCTCTGCACACTGGAGCTTTCGTTATTCTCTACCTCTTTTTCATGACTATAAATGAGTATGACTCAGCTATCAGGCAGCGCAAGAAAACGACAGGAGGGACAATATTTTCCCTCCACATTAGTGAGGCTCTCAGAAATACCTTGATGCATACCTTTTCCTGTTCAAATACGTAGAAGACTGTGCCAGGCATGGAGCTGGCATCCTAGAGTGAGCAGATATTCTCCAGGTCACACAGCTGTGAGGCCAGGTCCCCACTTCTCTTTTCATGTGTCCCCAAAGCTTCTTGAGCTGTATTAGAAAGATGCATTGCCATTGGTTAGAAGTGCTTCTGTCTTAAAAGAAAAATTATCGCCTCAAACTACAGATAAGTCCATTTGAGAGGGAATTAAAGAACAGGGACATGAAGGCAAGCATTGGGTTTAATTATCTGCACCCACACATCACTCTCAGAAGCTGGCCTCTAGTAGGGCTTCATAAGCAGGGCTTCCATGGATCACCCAGGCATGTAGTTAAATGCAGATTCTGATGCAGAATCTTTGGCTCTGAGATTTGGCATTCTAGCAAGGTCCCAGGTGATGCAATGCTGTGGTTCTCTGGACCACACTTTGGGTAGCAAGAGAATAGACTACACTTTGAGTAGCAAAATATAATTTGTGGTTCAAATCCTGGTACCAACATTTGTCATCACAAGTACCAGTTACTTAATATAACTAAGCTTCAGTTTTTTCTTCTGGAAAAGGGGACTGTTATGAGTATTAACTAAGATGGTGTGCTAGAAATCCAGATGAAGGTCTGCGAAAAGGTAAAATAGGGGTGGAAATAAGGGGAAATGCTCCTGAGATGTTAAAGAGGTCAAATTAAGAGGATTGACTGAGTGTGGAAAGAATCGAGGGTGAGACCCAGATTTCAGTCATGGACAGCCAGGTGGGTGGGGTCACACTCACTGAACACAGAAGGTATGTGTGTTGTGTGAGGAGAGGGTTGCACTGGGAAGAAGTGATGGATATAATTCTGCACACTTTGAGTTGTGGTTCTGGGCTGGAGATATAGGTTTGGTAGAGCTCACTGAGGGAAACACTGTGGGGTGACAAGGGAGGAGAAACCGGACAGAACCCTGGCAAACAGTCATGTTCAGGGAGTAAGTGGCAGAAGGGAAGCCACAAAAGAGACTGAGAAAGAAGTGTCGGAAAAGCAGGAGTAAAACCAGGAAAGCGTGGTGCCCTTCTGCTGGGAGGTTGGGAATGGGAACACTGACAAAGATGGGATAAGTAGGAAAGGAACCATGTTCGGGAGAGAAGATGATAAATTGCACACTGACTACGCTGATTTTGAGATGTGGAACAACAAAGTGTGGGTTTTTGGAAATACAAGATAGATGTACCAGGAGAACTAGGCAAAGACCTTTAGGAGATGGCAACATTTGGACGCAACCATAAAGACCAGAAGGGTGAGGGGGCAGCAGTTAGGGAGGGTGTGGGGGAAAAGAGCCAGAAAATATAGAGAGGGAGGCTCAGAGACGGTGTGGCAGCTAGAACACAGGGATTCATAAAGGCGGAGAGGCCAGTTTCATAGTCAATTTTCATTTAAAAAATGTGGCAGTTAGAAAAGCTAGAAGAAACCTTCCTCCATGAAAAAGAAAAATTTAAATCTTTTAAGACAGTATCGTAAGTATAAGAGATTGAAAACGTCAGTGGAAATTTGAAGGGAACCTTTAAATTTGTGTCTCGATAATAACAAACCTGCTAAATGAAAAGTTCAATAAAGCAACTCTTTTGTAAGCAAAATGGCAAACAGCTAACCTGAATACTTTTTGACAGAACAGGCCAAACTGCTGGATGATTTTAAGAAGTCCACATGGGCTTGAGACATTCATTGTGCTCCTTTTGGTACAGAATTTTGAGGTGTCCTTTCTACATTAGCTCTGATGATACACCTTAGGTAACAGCCTTTATTACTCTTTTAATTCTCCCTGCTCTTGCAGTGACCAGAAAGTCAACATCAGTCCCTAGATCTAGAAACCGTCAAGAAAAAATTCTAATACGGTACAGAACACCATACAAAGTGCGGTCAAAATGAACACTAAGCCTTGGGAATATGACCTTGCCTCGTTCATCCTGCCATCCAAGATGTTCACAGACCCGGGACCCAGCCCATAGAGACACTTACTTCACAAACGTTTGTTGAATAAAAGGCAACATAAAATATTGCATTTAACAAGCTCTGCTCAAATCCCACTACTTCAGAGGGCTTTTCCTGACGAATCCCACTCTCAGAAGGCACTTTGTCCTCATGGATTTCTATATAAGCTTTTAATCTTGCCATCTTGCAATTATTATCATTCATGTGTTGTTTTAAATTATTCTCTTATTAATTTGTGTGTGTGTCTGTGCGTGCACACACACATGCACGTGTGCTTCACTTCTTCAATTGACTACAGGTCCTTTAAGTCAGATCCTTTATTTTCCTCTGTTTTGAATTCCCAAAGTGCCTTGCGCAGGTCTGGGCACAGTGGATGCTTAAAAATACTTGTCAGTGAAGTATCTCTCCTCTGCCTGGACTGCACTGTCAAATATTTTAAGCACTGACAATAATTCTTTTGCCCCTAGTATATGTGCTTTTCTACTTGACAGAAAAATGAAAAATTAGAAATACTTGAGGGCTAAGATTTTGTAATAGAATGAATTTCTAAAAGAATTAAGATGATTCTACCCTAGAAGTCTTGTAGAACCTTTACTTTTTGCCAGCACACTGCCACATATACCTAAAGGCTAATGTTATGTAGATAATACATCACATCCAAGCTGGAGCTCTTTCACATCATATACATATAGCACTTTATTTCTGTAGATCATAGGTAGACCCATGTTCCCAATTTCACATGCAAACCTATATATTACGGGACGGATCCAAAGCAACAATCATAAAAACTAAACGGATTCCTTAAGATTTACTTTAAAATAGACATTTCCCTGATGAGCATTCATTTCAGTAAGATCCTTTTTGGAAGCACCAAGTTTTCCAAGGCACAGAAGAATCCGTTTTTCTGTTACATGCAACAATATTAAAAAGGGCTAGGGACTCCCTGATCATATTTAGGTGAACACAAACATCAAAAGGCAAGCTCTGTTTTTACTGTGATAACCATAATTATAGCCTTCACATAATTATACAACTAAAATATATGCCTTTTATCAGCTTAGCATAGAATTCACTCATTCATTCAACAAATATTTATGGAGCACCTACTATATGTCAGGTGCTGATCTAGGTGCTGAGGATACATGATAAGACAAAACAAAATATCTATCTTCGGCTAACACATTCTGGTTTAATAAAATACTAGTAGCCCAATGGCATTATATATTTAAACTAAAAGAAATGGCTGAGGGGTTAATTTTTTTTTTTTGAGAATTGCTGAATATTTAAAATTAGGAATAACACTGTGGTAAATTGAGGAGATAATTGTAATTTTATATAAAAACTTTAAAATATTTTTTGATGCAGTATTTTAAGTCCAGCAAATAATAATCACATAAAAGAAGCACTACCTATTCTTACTTAAGGGGCATATTGAGCCTCTTAGGAAATGAGGCTCCTAATTTTTAGGCTTTTATGACAGATTACTTGTGGTCATCTATAACATACAGCCTGATTAAATACCAGGTTAATTAAAATATGATCTTCCTAGGAATTATAACAAAGAATTTACTTACTAAACTTCTTTGACCTATCAAAATGAGTTTCAATACAGACTGAATAGCGTAATTTTTATCTTTGAAGCTACTAAGATGAACAGTCTTCCGGTGCCAAGTTCTTAACTCTAGCCCCACACAGATAGCTATGTTTTGAAAAGAAGACCATTTGAGTGATGGATTCTTTTGGCCTCCATGTTGACCTTATTGTTCTGTTTCCCAAAGCTGTTCATGTTGTGGTTATTGTAATAAAGCTCAGCTATTGAAAACCTGAAGCTACACATCATAGCGTGTGCTTACTGTATGACATGTTTATTCTTTTTCTTTCTGTTGGTTTCATGGTACATTCCCACGGTGGCACATGAGTTACGATATGTATTTGTTTTTGAGGTGTCTGAATTGGCTCAGAGGTAGACAACAGTGCTAGCCTCACCTGCAGTGAATTAGAATTCCAAGAACTGTAAAGGACCCAAGGAGACCCTAATACCTTTGAGCAATATGGCCCAATTTTCCTAGACAAAGACTTTGGTTCAAAGTTCATTTATTAGTAGGACTATTAGTTGGTTTGTCTCCTTCCTCTGTTACAAACAAGAACGATGAGTTAGGTTATGGGGATGTCAATGTTCTAATCTTCATCTCTTCACCATTCCCTTATAATTCACCCTTTTTGAGAGAATAGATCCTTTAGTGGCATCATTTATTCTGGTGTAAGAAAGTCCAACTTGTTGATGCTAGGAGGAGAGAAAAGCCAACTATTGTTTGTTGATATTACTTAATATAGGAGCTGTTATCCCATAAAAAATACTTAACTTATTTTTAACTTTTGCTTAAAAATGTTTTAGAAACAAATAGAGTTGATTCTCTAGTTAAAATATCAAAAAATCTACTTGGTCAGTATTTTTTTGAAACTGACAAAGTAACAAAATTTTTTATACTGACCAAGCTATTTTATCACTTTTTTTTTTTTTTTTTTGCCCCATTAGGTACTTTGGCTTTCTCATTGGTTCTTGATTAAAGTTCCTTGGATTGCCTCAAAGTGCAATCCCTTAGACAAATTTAGTTGCCTTTAAAAAAACACCAGCAATAGAAAGCACACACTAGGAAAACAAGCATTATTCTAAGAAGGAGCAACCCTGGAAAGACAGTTTTGTTAGTGGAAACACATTAGTCTTGCACAAACTAAGCAGTGATATTTACAGAGCAGTTTATAAAAGGTCAAATGCCCGTCTTCTGCCAGCAAGTGATGCATGACCTTGTAAAAGGAAAAGTAGGTTTTCAAATGGTGGCCCATGGACATGTTTTCAGGAATCTGTGACTTTTAGGATGTTGAAAATATTTTTAATCGTTGCATCTCAATAACAGAACAAAGATTTTAAAAATCAACCTTTTAGCAGTTATCAAGACAGAACTTTTCGGGCTTCCCTGGTGCTGCAGTGGTTAAGAATCCACCTGCCAATGCAGGGGACACGGGTTCAAGTCCTGGGCCGGGAAGAACCCACATGCCGTGGAGCAACTAAGCCCATGAGCCACAATTACTGAGCCTGCGAGCCACAACTACTGAACCAGCGTGCCACAACTACTGAAGCCTGCACACCTAGAGTCCATGCTCTGCAATGAGAGAAGCTGCAACAAAGACCCAATGCAGCCCATAAATAAATAAATAAGAGGGTTAACGTAAATTATAAAAAAAAAAAGAACCTTTCTTTGCAGTTATAATTCTCAATTGAAAGACATTGATGTAGAAAAAGATCCTCATTTTTAAGTCAGTGTTTCCCAAAGTGGACTCCTCTGATGTATTGTGGGGTGTGTGAAGATAATTCTATGCTTTTAAAAGGGGTCCTGGCATTATTCAAGTTTGAGAACCGGAGCTCTGCTGCGTGAACCACTCGCTCCCTGCTGCAGAAGAGGCCGGCAAAGGTAGAGGGCGCCACCGTGAGGCTCCCATTTCAACGCTTGTCATTTCAATTGTGGTGAGTTAGAGATCACAGGAAGCAGTGCTATCTGTTGAAGTTCAAGACATCAGACAGTGTAGTAAAAAGGGTAATCCATTTATTTTTAGAGAAGTTTTCCACTCAGAGATCATACACGCTGCAGATCACAGAAACACATGCAAGCATGAAATTTAATTTTTAGGAACTCTTTCCTGGGGCTTCCATAGAAAGCAACAGTGAAAGGAAAATGATAATCATGACAAGGAAATTATAGAGAGGTTGAGGGGAAATGAAAAACATGTAGTTAAAAAATTTTTTTAATGAAAAATCATGCAAGTGGCATTATTTTAGCTCAACAGAGATCAATTAACATCACAGAGACAACACTTTAAAACTTTAAAACAGTCAGGAAAAAAATGATGAGCATGTTTTTTCCCCCATGTGAGTTTTTCCCCCTAGTCACAATTATAATTTATAAATGTGATAAATATTGACTTACTAGGCTTCCAACAGATGGAATGAAACATGTAGTAAAACAAAAGCAATACATTTGTGCTTTTGGCATGAAATGAGTGAGAGATTAAGCTGAGGCTTCCCTAGATTATTAACGGGAAATAAAGTGGATAATACTAGTGTTTATGCACAACTGCATGCCGTTTTCAGCAAATAAATACAACGAATTTTTAAAAACTCAACCATTATTTTTTTCCAGGGTGATAATTACCTTTCCTGTAATTTTCCATTTAAAAAAAATCACTGAAAAACAATAATAAAAAAGTTTATATTGCATGTCTTCAACTAAACTCTCAATGAAGATTTATTTCAAAAGAGAATTAAGATTTGGCCTGTCTAACAGTGCTAAGAAAGAATACCAGTGCAGCAGAATACTGACTTACTGAAATTCCCCAGTATTTAGCAAATATGTCCAACAGACATATTTCGAAACTTACACTCAAATCTTCCCTGATGGCAAAAGGCACAATGCAATGGAAATTCAAACTGTAGATGAACTAATTAATAACTATGACATGATATGGTCACACTGGCACATGAGAGACTTTTCCTCAATTGAAAAATCTTTGGAAAGAACTTTTAGCTGAAGAACAGGCCAAAATGGCAATTTTTCCTTGAAAGTATTGGATGAAATAACATATGAAGAAAATGTGAAAATCCATTTACCAATGTTTTGGTATATATAGATATAGCTATAGATATATAGATATATGTACACACATATTCTCTCTCGCTATATATAGAGATTTTATATATCTATATAGATATATATATACTTTTTTTTTTTTTTTTTTTTACAAAGGTTGCTACCTTCGTTGCGTTGATATAATGCTCTAGGTCCAATGGAAAGAAGGGAGCTCTCAAGGAACTAAATTCTCACATGTCAGGTTTTCTAAACCGTCATCACGGCAACGAAATAATTTGTCAAATTCTTAAAATTTACAGCCATCCCAGACACAAGAAATTTTGACCAAATTTGCGCCTTCACACGGAGCTAATCTCACTCCCGTAGCTGTAAACGTGATGGCCGAAGTGACAGCCTGGCTACAAATCTGTCTGGCAGCTTCATTAGACATCTCTCGCCTGACTGATTAAACTACATTTAAGACCCACTTTTATTTTTCCAAGCCTTTTGTTTAAATTAAAAGGTCATGTTTTCAAGCAAATGATCTGCTGCTCCCCTCAGTCCAGCACCATAATACAGTTACATTATTACTAGTATGACTCCAAGTGATAAGTCAGCTGCCCAGGCACATGGGCCCCGGCCCCTCCCCGGGGGACAGCAGGACACTGGGGAGGGGGCTGTTTATTTATTTGCAGTAGAACCTAGTGAGGGGGCCTGGCTGGGGAACCATCAAGTTGTTCCTTCCCAACAAAATCCGAATGGAGTCCTAATGGGAAAACTGGGTTCAATATGTAGGACACATCTGCAATTTGGAAATCCTTCCTTTCAAATTTTGGCAGTGGCTTTTTTCTTTAAGTGGACACCATTTCATAAACCTCCATATTTTATCACTGTCCATTTAATTTTTTTTATTGAAGTAAAGTTGAATTTCAATGTTGTATGAATTTCTGCTGTACAGTGAAGTGACTCAGCTATACATACATATGCATTCTTTTTCATATTCTTTGCCATTATGGTTTATCACAGGATATTGAATCTAGTTCCCTGTGCTATACAGTAGGACCTTGTTGTTTATCCATTCTATATATACCAGTTTGCATCTGCTAATCCCAAACTCTCACTGTCCATTTTTTTAAAAACAACCAATCAACTTTCTCAGATAATGAATTATTGCATCAAGAAAATAGAAACATACACCACACTTTAAATAATATATGCTAACTTTTTACTGTAATGAATCAAGAGGTTTATGTTATGTATAAAACAGAGAGCAGGCCCACCCTCATGAACCCCTCCTACGGGCATTCAAGCCAAACAAGGAAACTTCACTTACTCTGTCCTGAGATTTTTCTATTGGTGTGATGGCAGATATAGAAGAACCATCCGAGAGATAGACCATTACCGAGCTATTTTAACTTTGTGGGTGACCACTGAAGGCTATGTCCTATACATTTCACAGCAGGCCCAAGATGAGGAATCTAAAAACTAGAGACTGCAGATGTGGGAAATCTCTGCTTTAATGCAAGAGAGGAAGAAACTGTGTCTGTTTGCAGCCCTGTTTTTCCCTTTATCTCACATGGTTTATATTGTTTATAATGCCTGCCTTTATTTCATAATGTATTTGCCATGCCTCAGTGTGAGACCAATTCCTTTGTCATGAAGTGGATGAAAGAAGCCAGGTCAGGAAGCATCTACACAGGTGTGGGATTGAGGCTGGGAATGAAAGTCTTATTTCCTAGTGCTGATATTTTTCATCTGTTAGCTATAGAATTTTGAGCTTTTATCTGTTATTAAATTCTATGCAAAATTGATTTTTGGATTAGATTTTGTCCTTTTTTTTTTTTTTTTTTTTTTTTTTACGTTTTCAGTTATAATTAAATCCTCCATAATCATCAAGAGTTGAGTAGAACTGCTGTTGGCAAACTCCTACTGAGCGTCAGTACTCGGTGTGAACAGGGTTAGTGAACCATGTTAAAGAAGTAGTATTGCCTTTTCATTTTCATTTCAATGAGATTCAATTTATAATAAATAAATTTGCATATTGATACTGCAAATAAAATCCAAAAATTTAAAACGCACACACACACACACATACACACACATACACACACACACACACGTTTTCACGTACTTGAAATGTAAACAGTTTCCAGTTCTTTGAGAATATTGTTAGGCTGTCTGAACCACAAAGCCCAAGTTCTGGACACACATTCATGTCAGCCTATTTGTGGGAGACTTTGCCGCCGTTGATGTGTGGGGAGTTCACACATGGGCACTGAAGAGAAAAGAGAATCAAGATTTTTTTTAAACTTAAAGGATTTTTTCGAGTTTTATTCCTCTAACTTTCTGATGCTGAAAATCAAAACAAAACAAAACAAGAAAGCTGGTTATAGAAAACAAAATTCCGGTACTGATATTAAGTCATTATTTAACCTGAATAATATAAATCGGTTTAAATACAATGAGTTTTAAATGATTCTGACACCTAAAAGTTAGATTCATAATGAAAATATCTTTTGAAAGGTACAGAATTCTAATATTATTTATCTGCTTGCAAATTTCATTAACGAAGAAATTAGTTTTAAGCTTTTTTTAGTTGTCATAAAAGTATATTAACACATACTCTAAGGATCACTTGGGATGTTACGTGAGTACATTCCTGTTAGTTTTGTAGTTCAAACTCCAAAGTAATTTTAAACTGTAAAATTGATATAAATCACGTAAATAAGGAAACATACGTAAAGTGCTTTGAACCTAGCTATGGTCTAGCAAATGTTGGTTGTTGTTACTTAGTTATTGGAGTAGTTTCTAGATAAATATCTGACTGCTAATGATCAAAGTAATTGATCTATTACAGCTTCTATTCCTGTTCCTATATTTCAACAAAATAAGCCAATCATTACTGATAGAAAACAAAAAAATAGTAATAAATAAAAGTAAATAATTTCAAAGTGTTTTCAGATATCAAAACCTTCTTAAAATTAAGTTAATGACAACAATTTTAGGTTAGATGCAAAAATTCTCCCCACATAACAGTGCCAGATTGTCAGGGAGAAGAGGTGATATTTCTCTAGTCTTTCATATGATGTTTTTAATCTGAAAGTAAGAGTCTATTTGAAAATCTCTACCAAGTAGGTCTGAATCCAAATAACTTACAGTTTTTTCCATTCGTTAATCATGTAAGCTCTAAATATGTTTTTGAAAAAAGTATATTAATATTGACGGACGTATTTGGCAAAGCAATATCAGCTATACACAAAAGCCATTTTAAACAGCCTCTTTAATAAGGCAGGAGATGAAAAATACCAGCTCACAATAGTATGTGTTTAATTAGGAGGTATACTGTACTTAGAGACATTCTAATGAATAATAAATGATGTTTTATTTCCTGTGTCTGAGACACAAAGCCAAATAATCAAGAATCAAAGCAACTCAAAGTATTAGGTAACAATCAGTAAACTTGGGCAAGATCCTTTTCCCTCTCAAGTTTAATTGGCTCATTGTTCCCAGGAACTATAAACCATGGGGTTGGTGGCAGTGCTGAAGTTTACTTCTATAAAGGAAGATTAACATATTCTGGAACTTTACACTAATCCTTGTTTTGAGTTAACTCAAGCAGATTGGATTAGTAATTCTTACCTACCACCCACTAGAAGAGACCCGGCTTCGCTTCTTTGACAACCAGTGGTATTGTACACTTTCTGTGCAGTATCTCCCACTGAAAACATTCTCAGGAAAGAAACTGTGTTACGGGAAAAAGGAAAAGTTTTACATGAGGCGGGCAAGAACCAAGGCCTCTTAAGGCCGAACCCGGTTAGTTTTTCTATTATCAGCTTGGTGCACATTTGGTTAATTCAGGCAGTGGTGGGCTATCCTGAGTTCATTAAAACATCTCCTCGTCACTGAATTGGCTTTTCTCTGCTCCTCATCTGGGGAGGGCTGCGGGCAGAAAGGCAAGAGGAAGGGCTTCTCCCTCACAACCTTCTAGAACCATTTCCATACCCTTTCTTCACTCGTATTCCCTCATCTCTCCGATATGAACTAAAAATAAAGAAAGAAAGAAATCAACTACTGAACGATTCTCTAGGGCAATGGTTACTAACCCCTGCTTTTATGACTGCAATGAATTTATACACCTATTGATGTGGAGTCTTTACAGAAAGAACAGCAAAAAAATCAAGTTTTGCCAGACTCTTCAAGGAAGATGCTCTTGGCCTATAGGTTCAGATCTCATAGGCCTATGTTTGCTACCATGTGCCTGAAGATTTTTGATTTTCCATTTATAAATAAATAGCTTAAAATCTCTTTTTCTGGTTTTATTGAGATATAGTTGACATACAGCACTAAGTTTAATGAACTGACTTACATATATTGTGAAATGATTACCACAGTAAGTTTAGTTAACATCCACCATCTCCTATAGATACAAAATAAAAGAAAAAGAAAAAAATTTTTTCCCTTGCGATGAGAACTCCTAGGGTTTACTATCTCAGCAACTTTCAAATATACCATACAGCCATGTAAGTGTAGTCTTCGTGTTGTAATTACATCCCTAGCACTTATTTATATTATAACTGGAAGTTTGTACCTTTTGACTACGCTTATCCAACTCTCTTTTTATTCCTTTCTTTAACTTTCTAAATGCCTTAAACTGTGAACCACAACTCTTCATGATCTTCTTCCTTTCTCTAAAGAATAATGTCTTAAAAATCCACTCTGTCCTCATTTTCTTGGTTGCTTTTGCTACAGAGCAGCCAGATGGCCCTTTTGTAATAATGAGGCATAGTTAATTACTGTTTTTACTATTTAAAATGATTAGAAACACATAAAATATTCATATTTCATTTTATAAGTAAAAGTCAAAACATTAACTGTTGCTTTACTCCAAATAATCAAAATAATATAATCTGAAGCAGAACTGACAGTAAGCTAATTTTAAAAATTAGTCTTATATTTAAGATTACTTGACCTCATTCCTTTCAGTGGACTCTAGCCAAATGAAAACAACTACCTACCAATCATTAAATGGGGAATACTGATCTATGATTTTGAGGAATTTGAAAGGAGTAAAGGGAAGGATAATTACTTAGCATCTACTCGGTGTCCAGGCACTGGCTAAGCAGTATATATACAATCCTGAGTGAAATGGACATGTTTCCCAGGTGTACAGATGCAGACGCTGGGAAGTTAGATAATGTGCCCAGGTCCATACAGCAGGAATGGGGATTTGAACCCAGGTCTACTGGTCTCCAATATTCATATTTTTCAGTACCAAGTACCTTTATGTTTCAGATAATATCATTTTGAGAGCTAGATGTTAAAAAGTTTAAAACACTGAACAGTAAACGAACTAACTTAAATACACTTTTACCACCTGCACATGACATTGACTGAAGGAAGAGGAGGAAGGAGAGGTGGGCCTGAGAGATGAGCCTTGAGCAAGACCCCCTCCTAGAAGGGCAGGCCTAAGTAGGACTTGGAAGCATTTTTGCTTATGGTAATGGATACCTGGACACCTGCTAAAGGGATCTCTGAATCCGTGGAGGTGAAGGCTTCAAGCAAGAGCATCACTTCTAAATGGAGCTTCCTTCTCCTTCCCACCCCTGTCCTTCTCACCACTGTCTGTTCAACGCTGGCCTAGAAAATGAGCCAATCCATCCTCTTGGCCTGTGGAGGAAGAGCACACAGCAGCCAGGGTCCAAGACCCAGACCCTCCCCTCAACCCTGTCTGCCTCTTGGTAGTGCCTCAATCCCATTTTCACTGGCTCCGAAATGGTCCCGTGATGTCCGTGTCCACGCTCTCTCTCTCCAGCCCCTCAATGGTCCTCTGCCAGCACTGCTGGGCTCACCTTTCAGTTCGGGGTCTCCCAGGAGTCTCAGATAGCAAGTCTCCCACCTGGCCCCCCGCTGGCCTTCTAGGGCTCACGGTCTCACTCACCTCTCATGCTCTCTTTCTGGCATAGGGAGTCCTCCCCACTACACTCCAG
The DNA here is from genome assembly GCF_002837175.3 of Physeter macrocephalus. Taxonomy (NCBI): domain Eukaryota; kingdom Metazoa; phylum Chordata; class Mammalia; order Artiodactyla; family Physeteridae; genus Physeter; species Physeter macrocephalus. Next base: position 138,824,020 of record NC_041224.1, read on the forward strand.
CTCAGGCACCCCTGGCAAGAATGAGGCACCAGCGCTTTAGTGTGAACACTGTGAACAAGGGCTCACTCTTCCTGTCGCCCCTACCCACACCAGCACTCTGGCAGCGGGGTTGGGTCAGGGCATGTCCTCCCCAAAACTTCCACCACACTTCCTGCCCCTGCTCCTTTCTACCTCCCCTCTTCACCTTGTTAGGGAAGGAGAGTAAAGAGGAAAAAGGAGACAATATAAAAATAAGTCAATCTTGCTAGAGTAGAAAGTAACTCAGAGGCCCATAGACTAAAGTGAGGAACTTTGAAGAAAAGAGGGGAGAGGAGGGAGGGGAGGACGGGGAGGGGAGGGGATACTCCAGGGCCCAAGTCCCTCCCTGCCAGGGACGTGATAGGGACGGGTCAGCCAGGCTTCTCGTTCCTCCTTGTGTAGTGGCTGTGACGTCAAGGATACCTGATTCGGAGGTACTGCTTTCCTTCCCTGAAGAAGGACACCTCACAGAGAAGGGGAGGAGGGGAGGCAGCAGCTGGTCTGAAAACTTAGACGTTTCCCTGTCCCTACTACTAACACCGGGGCGTCAGGCACCCCTGTCCCCACTCCACACCAGGATCTGGGTGTAGGTCCCTGCAGAAGTCTCAGAGAAACTCCCGCTTTATTTCCCCTCCTTCTGCTGGATGTGACCCTGTTTAAGTCTCTTGTAAGTCATGTTCCCATGTATGCCCAGCAACTGGCAGGACAGTTACGACTAGGCACACATGTAAGTGTCAGATAACTTGTTAAGACATTTGCTCTGGATTACGGCTCTAACTGCGTATCTGCCCAGTCTTCTGAGTGGTCTGCTCAGGAAGCATGGGTGGCCACTCACCACCTGAAAAAAATGAAAAAGCCCATGTTTCGTGCGTGTTTGTTACGACTGTTGCTTTGCTCCTGCTGTTTTCTGTGACACTCAACATTCACCGAGTGCCTGCCTTGCTCTACTGCACTAGGAACATGAAGATCTGAACCTTGTCCTCACAGGGCTCACAGTTTAGTAGATGACAGCAAGTTTGACTAAGGGAATGAAGTTGAATAAAAAAGCACTCTCCAAGTTAGTGCTATTAACAGGTGTCCATGCACTTGTTCCTGAGTGTTTATTACTAGTGACCCCTTTCAGTCTCAAAAATATCCCATTTTAAAGGATAAATTATATAGTTACTCTAGTTGTTGGGTAAGTACACACATATACACACACACACACACACACACACACACACACACACACACACACACTGACATACACACATTACCATCAGCCAAAGTCCGGAGCTTTCCTTAAAGACATGCCTACCCAAGCAACCCTGGCAGGGCATATAATAAGTTTCTGTGAAAGGAAAGGGATGAACAACTACATTCTAACCTTTCCTCTTAAGTCACGTGCCATGATTCGAGTGGGAAATAGAAAGCAAACTTGCATTTATTAGTTGCCTCCTTCCTGTGTCAGCCAGGGACGGGAAATAGGTTTCAGAGGTGTGTCGTCCCAGCAAGCGACAGTGTCTGTGGGAGTGTCCTGTGGAAGACTGTGAGCTTTGTCCATGCTCAGTTGCACAGAGAGCCACAACTGACCAACAATGTCGGCAGCATTTGCAGAAGTAGCTCTGGATTAGTTCTACTTGAAAACACGGTTTTGGTTTCTGAGTATACTTTACAGACTAAATTTCAAAACTTCAGCTTTATTTAATAAACTCTGTCATTTGTCTTGGTTCTTTCTTCTTCTGTTTCCTCAGTATTCTTTTTGGTCCATGCTCGTGAAGAAAATTATCTGACATTGCATTCAGACAATTTTTTTTTCTTTTTACTGCCCTGTAAACGTTTACATCTATAGACTATTCTTTGAATATGCATTGGGGTGCCCCATGTATTAGTCAAGATTCTTTGGGGGTGCTAGTAAAGGAAAACCAGGTCAAGCTAGCTTAAGCCTTAAGAGGTATTTGATTGCCTCACTCAAATGAGAAGTACAAAACTAGCTTCAAGTATGGCAGAATCCAGGGGCAGATGTCATCTAAACTTTCTCTGTCTCTCAGATTTGCCTTCCACTAAATGTGGGCCTCATTAATTCTCTTGTTCTGCAAATGTCCTTCCTCAAGAGGCCTGCGGAAGATGGCTGCCAGCAGTTCCCAAACCCATACACACATATACAGTCGTACATTAAACAGAGAAGGAATGCTAGGAACAAATGCCAAATGACATGCCATACTTCACTAAGACCCCTTCCGTTTTCCCTTTCTTCCTTCTTTTTCCTTCTTTCCTTTCTTCCTTTCTTTCTTTTTTTCTTTAAAATTTTCAGCATTTTAACACCTCTGAAATCAGAATGTATCTTAAATTTGCTGTAACCAAGTGGCAATTGAGACATAGTTGTCTTTACCTGGATATGTGAATCAAAACTTGCAGAATTGGTGTCCATGGCTTGGGAAAAGAATCCCAAGACTCTAATAGAGCACTCTTGCCAGAAGTACTGCATCACTGATATTCTTGATGGTACGAAGGACACTGGGTGAAAAAACATGTATGGCAACAACTGCAAGTCCAAAAATGATTCAGAAGAATTGAACACTGCATATAAGGAAGTTTTAGAAATATCATTAGACTTGATTATATTTTCTTTTTGTTTATACACAAGAGTAAGACATCACAGAAATGAGTATCTAAATAAGCCTTAAAGAGTTCTATTAGTAAATATAAAATAAAATTTCATAATTATGCAATTTACAACCAAGGGCACCTTAGTGCAAACGAAATAGGTGGTGTCTACAAATCCACATGCATTTTCTACTGACAGAAGAGGATTATCACAAGTCCCAAGTCTAAGCTGATAGAAGTGTTATTCTATGGTGTTATAATACTATTCCTTACCTGCATTAAAATTCTTTTCATTGAGCTGTCATTGACATATAACATTATATTAGTTTAAGTGGTACAACACAATGACTTGATATTCGTATATATTGCAAAATGATTGCCATGATAGTCCAGTTAATATCCGATCTGCATTTTACAGTTTATTTACATGTGAGATCATGGAGAGGGAAACAGCAGAGCTTCCTCGGACTGGTATAGCGGAAAGGGATTCTAACTCCAATTCTCACTCTCACCGGCAAACTTAGGGGACTCATCTCACCTCTCTGGGCCTCAGTTTCCTTATCTCTAACAGAAATTGCATAATCACTAAGATCACTTCTGGTTATAAAACATTTAAAGCTAATGATGGCATATGCTATATAAACCTAGTGTTCTATTGTAGAGCTACATTGATTATTTTAGAATTTGTCAAGCATGACAACTGTATCACAAAGAAAATTTAGTAGTAATTCATATTACCTATTAGAGCAGCAACACCCACAGTTTTTCCTAAATCCATCAGAATAGCACAAAATACTAGGTTAAGCATTATTAAATTGTTTTTCTTTTAACCTGCCTATGATAAACACACCAAGATATCCAGTGTAAGTGCTAATGAGTTTAGCATTGTTAGGCAACATAAGGAAACAGTAATTCCTGACTCTAAGTTCTGCAGGTTGATTCTGTACATGCAGAAAATGTGTCAGTCAATTTCTTATTCTTTTCTCAAAGAATCAAGAGAAGGAAGTGGTCACCAGGTAAAGAGGCCAGACCGAATGCATCCCACAGCTAAGAATCAGAGTGCAAAGAAAAAAACAGCTTGGGCTGCAGAATTACATGAGGTTTCTGTTAAAGCACAATGCAGACTAGATATTCAAGTTTACAAAAAAGTCTTACCAACCAAGAAAAGAAGAAAACATGTGATAGACGTATTGCAACCTAACGACAGTAACAGCCTTTCTAATGAGGCTGTATGGAATATCAAGGCAGCCGTTCCTTATTTTGTCCTAGTTACAGTCTTACTCATTTCTTTTCATCACATCTGCATAAAAACCCCAGGATGTTGGTGCTTCTGATTTCTGTAAAACATGTAAACAGTAAGAAGCAGGAAAAAAAATCTTTACTAAGCTTTGGAAGTCCAGTATATGCTAAGTGTGATCCAGAGCAGGTTTTTTTGGTGAGAAAATGGAGGCAATTAAAGAGTGAGTTAGTTATCCAGGGTCACAAAAGGAATCAGTGCCTAGAATTAGAATAAGTCTGATTCCTGAGTCATTGATTACATGAAAAATCGAGTTCTCATGTCAACAATGACTGCATCGGGACTTTCACTAGAGCGTGAAAATTTGGGGATAGACATAAGGACAACTTCCCTAATATGAAAATGTAAGCTAGTAGAGTATGTCAAGAAGGGAGAAGGTACACCCTCTGCCCGTTCAGAAAAGAGGCACCAGACAATGTGTAGTTCTAGACAACCACTGCTGGCCTGGTATCCCTTTAGACGTGGAAATGTTTGATTCCTACCCATTGCTCTGAGTGCTTCTTTCTAGTTTCTATCAATAACTTACACTGCCTTTTACTAGTCCATGATTCTCCTGTGTCTCAAGCTACTTTATCAATAGTATTTTTAAATGTTGTGCCCCAGACTAAGTGAAGTACCCCGAGTTGTCTGACTAATAGAGAAGAGTCCACTTAACTCCCTTTTTCTCTGTACTAAAGTATTAGTGCAACCAGTACTCCCTGTGGCTTTTTAATTTTTTGGTAAACTATGGCCGCGTTGCGATGTCAGTCCAAAAACCTGAAGCTCTCATGTGCTGTTGTCACAATTTCCCCATTCCATACTTGATTTTTGGACCCAAGTGCAGGACTTCATATTTTTTTCTTATTACATTCCTTTCTGTTAGACTTGGCCCATTGAGATATTTTTAGATTCTGATTCTGCCATTTGCAAGTGTGATTAGCATATGCACTAACTACATCATCATCCAAATTATTGATAAAAATGGTGAGAGCAGAGAAGACAGCCTGGCAATACTGGGGTCTAAACCTCCCTCTTGGGTGACATAAATTAGCCCCTGTATCAGTCAGGGTCCAAACAGGAAAACAGAAACCACCCTGAGTATTTAAAACAGAGAGGATTTAATACATGGGAGTTGTTTCCCAGGCGCTGGAAGATCTGAGAAGTCAACCAAGGAACAGTTAGGCAACCAAGAGTAGCAACAACAGGAAGCCACTGTCAGCCGTAGGCTGGAGTATGCATGGCGGCAGGGGTAGTAGAACCTACATAGCAGTGAAAAGTGGAGCCAAGGAGGAGATGCAACCACTGCTGGAGCTGCCACCCAAGGCACAGAAGTAGGAGGCAAAATACCCCACTCCTCCCTTCCTACCTTTGGCCTAACCAAGCTGGAAACCAGTTGATGCAGGAGCTTAGGCAACACAGCTGGCTTAGGTCAGCCTCTGCAACACAGAGCAGAGAAGCATTCTTGAATCTAAGACAGTTTCTCCATCTTGCTCACAAGAAAATAAGAAAAGAGTTTCTCTTATGGAAACAAAGATCCTTCATCTTTCACCAGACACTCTCTGTCCTGACTACAAACATCTAATGGTTTCTACTTCAGCTCTTTTGTGCTGACCATGTGTAGGCCACATATACTTGACACAGGCAAATTTATGAAGCAGAAAGTGTGACAGAACAGATTTGTTTGGCTCAGTCTCTAAAAGCCATCTACTAGCCCTTATTTTCTCCCAAAGTCACCCTAGAGACACACTACAGGAGCACCTCTTAAATTAATGACCACTATGAGGATATATTTTTTTGAATTATCCTAAATATAATTATGTGATTTTATATTACTTCTCTAATCAATGAAAGTTATCCTTTAGAAAACTTTATATAACAAAAACACATTCAAACAGTATCAGTGTCTGGGGGGCTTCCCTGGTGGTGCAGTGGTTAAGAATCCGCCTGCTAATGAAATTGAGTCATTTGTTGAGACGTGGATGGATCTAGAGACTGTCATACAGAGTAAAGTAAGTCAGAAAGAGGAAAACAAATATCGTATATTAACGCATGTATGTGGAACCTAGAAAAATGGTACAGATGAACTGGTTTGCAGGGCAGAAGTTGAGACACAGATGTAGAGAACAAACGTATGGACACCAAGTGGGGAAAGCCGCACGGGGGTGGAGATGGTGGTGTGCTGAATTGGGCAATTGGGATTGACATGTATACACTGATGTGTATAAAACTGATGACTAATAAGAACCTGCTGTATAAAAAAGTAAATAAAATTAAATTAAAAAATTAAAAAAAAAAAAAAAAAAAAGAATCTACCTGCCAGTGCAGGAGACACGGGTTCGAGCTGTGGTCCAGGAAGATCCCACATGCCGCGGAGCAACCAAGCCCGTGTGCCACAACTACTGAGCCTGCACTCTAGAGCCAGTGCTCCTCAACAAGAGAAGCCACTGCAATGAGAAGCCCACGCACCACAGCAAAGAGCGGCCCCCCGCTCGCTGCACTAGAGAAAGCCTGCGTGCTGCGACGAAGACCCAACGCAGCCGAAAATAAATAAATAAATAAATAAATAAAATTTATTAAAAAAAAAAAAAGAGTTTCTTAAGTGTCCCGGTGAAGTCCAGTTCCATAATCTTGACTCCATTTGACTTATCCCAATACACTGATAGTCCCATTAAATGAAGAAATAAGATGATGCTGCCATAACTTATTTTTGGTGATCTCTTGCTTTCTCATCCAAGTCCTCACAAATTATTGGTCTATATGCATAAGTTAGCAAACTACAGCCTACAGACCAAATCCAGCTCATCATCTGTTATTGTAAATAAAGTTTTACTGAACATAGCCATGCTCGTTCATTTATGTACTCTCTATGGTTGCTTTCATGCCTTAAAGGCAGAGTTGAGTTGTTGTGACAAAGACCAGAGGCCCTCAACGCCTCACACATTTACCATGTGATCTTTTACTTTAACTATTCCTTTTCTTTAAAATTTTGGCCGCACAGCGCGGCTTGTAGGATCTCTGTTCCCTGACCAGGGATTGAAGCCGGGCCATGAAAACGCTGAATCCTAACCACTCGACCACCAGGGAATGCCCTGATCCTTTACTTTAACAGCCAACCCCTGTTCTATAATTTGCCATATCCAACTACTTCCACCTTCTAAACACCAGACATTTCCCATCTTTAGCCTTTTCACTTCTTTCCCATTTTCTGTTTTATCTGTTAGATAGTCAACAGTGGTTGATCAGTCTTCTTTGCTCTTTCCCTCAGGGGGACCTAAAATGTCCCCACAATGGCCTATAAGGCCCTTGGCAAATGGGCCCCTCTTACTTCTCTAACCTCATCTACCATCCCTCTACCCTCGTTCCCGCCTGTTATGTTTAGATTTTGATTCTTTTTCTCACTCACTTCTAGGACAAGCTAGGCACACCCCACTGCAGGATCTTTGCACTTGTTGTTCCTTCTTTTTTTAAAAAATAAATTTATTTATTTATTTTTGGCTGAGTTGGGTCTTCGTTGCTGCGCGTGGGATTTCTCTAGTTGCGGTGAGCGGGGGCTACTCTTCGTTGCAGTGCACGGGCTTCTTATTGTGGTGGCTTCTCTTGTTGCAGAGCACGGGCTCTAGGTGCATGGGCTTCAGTAGTTGTGGTATGCAGGCTCAGAAGTTGTGGCTCGTGGGCTCTAGAGCACAGGCTCAGTAGTTGTGGCTCACAGGCTTAGTTGCTCCGTGGTATGTGGGATCTTCCCGCACCAGGGATCAAACTCATGTCCCCTGCATTAGCAGGCGGATTCTCAACCACTGCGCCACCAGGAAAGCCCTTGTTGTTCCTTCTGAGTGGAGAACTCACGCCCCAGATGTCTACAGGGATGCCCTCTACACTCCTTTGCTGAAGGAAGATTCACTTCTCAGTGAGCCCTTCCTGACTTTCCTGTTCTAAACTGCAATCACCATCTCTCTCTGCAGCATTCTCTCCTCCCCATCTCTGCTTTTCTCTTCTCCATAGCACTTTTCACCTTCTGACATAGTTATTTGCTTATTGTCTGTACTTCTTCTAACTCCCCCGAGAATGTAAATTCCGGGAGGCCAGCTTTTCATCTGGTTTGTTCACTAATGTACTCCCAGCCTCTAGAACAGTGCCAGGTATGCAATAAATATTTTTTGAGTGAATGAATGAAAGTCAGGACACTGACAAACTCATTTAGAGCAACTGGCTACCCCCATCATCTCTTCACCCATCTCAGGTTCTCGTTAGTGTCATCTTCTGCAAGCAGGGAGAGCAGGTAAAGAATCATCCCTGCAGCTGGATCAGCAAAGAGAGAACTTCAACATGGCAAGACAAAGAAAAGTAAGCCATTAAGGATCTATTAGAGTTTGTGTACAAATTAATCACAAAGGGTCTGTAGTCAACATTTTAAAACTCAAGATTAAAAAAATATTGAAAGAGCCAGTTCTAGTTAGCAGTTCTGATTTTTAATTGCTGCTCCAAGGACATGTCCCTTCCCCTTACACACCCATGATACTCCTTTAATAAAGTTGCTCTGACTTAACCCAAATGGGTGTAACAACCATATCCTAAGAGCTCTGAAAATTTCCTTTTAACTCATTGAGACACAGCACACCTTTCCAGCACCTAAGTCAGAAATAATATTTGTTCTAAGAACCTATAAATTTATAAATGCTAAAAAATTAGTCAGAAATGTCATAATGGTGATAAATAAAAATAAATATCATGATTATACATAAAAAGAAATAGTATCTGTTCACAACTATTCCTTTACCTTTTTTCAATCCACAAAGAGGTCTTTAGGGTGATAAAACTGAGAAAACTTGCACTCTTCACACACAGAGTCTTGCCATGAATCTGGTGACTAAATGGTGGCTGGTAGAAATAAATTTGATTGGGCAAACTGTTTATTTCACTGTTCACTTCACAGCCAATAATTATTGGCTTTAAGACTGTTTTTATTGATCAAGTTGACTTTTTAAGATTTTGAAATATGCATATAACTACACAATACTGCATTTTTTTCAGCATGAAGTTTTTTACTGAACATTTTGAATCTAAGCCTTCAGCACAATTGAAATTTTTGCACATTCTTAATGTTAACACTTTGTCTTTTTTTTTTTTTCAAATAAACCTTTACTTTTTGAATATCACTTCCTTATTCAAACACTTGTCTGTCCTCACTATTAAGTATGTGGCTTTTTCTTATTCGGGGATTTAAAAATTATCTCTCTTTTTATTTTATCTTACAGAAACATTTTACCAGTGTTCAGGTCATTAAAGCATTGCTTAAGATCTATAAGATAAGTCATTGTTATTTCAAAATTAAACATGAAGCTATTCTGCCTGAAAATCTTTGTTCTGTGTCACTGGGAAGAAGCTCATGCAAGTGAACTATGAAATGATCTAAGCTCTTTCAGTCATTCTTTAGGTTCTACCTGTATACAATGCTTATAATTTATTTAAATACCTTTATAGTTAATAAAAATATAATTAAAAGAAAGATTTAATTGAACCTTTAGTACTAACCTAAAACTGTTTCAAATGACCCCCATTTCATTATTCCACAATAGTCTTTTGTTCTGGCTTTTTCCATCTGTTTGCTAAGCATTTTTCAATGGAAGTCTCAATTAGAAGAAAAAAAGGGAGGGGGGACAATCATTTAATTCAAAAATTAATTTGGAGATCAGGCAACTGACTTAGGCTCATGCCAGCAACTTAAGGCTTTTCAGCCTTGGCCACATGATCCGAAGGAACTGAGCAACAACTGTCTGGCAGCTTTAATCCTCCTTAATTTGAGAGCAAAGAAACTCACATGTGTTTCTAAGAACATTTTCGGAGTACAAGAAGTCCATTTCTGGGGGACACCATCTAATGCCCTTGTTTCGCTGATCTCATGTATTCTAAATTAATTTTTAAACTGCACATAAGCAGAGGGTGGGGTGGGGCAGGGCGGGGGGAATAACTAACAGCAAGGCAGCTGTCCTGAGTTGTTAAAACAACTACTGAGGAGGCTTCAAAGACTCCCTTCATAACATGACATGAACTTTCTTTACGTTGTGATAAAGCTGGGCCCAGTCAGGAGAAAGACAAAAGTTGGGAATGCTCACCTTATCTTCTCTGAGAAGCTGCTGAAAGGTGCACCCCTGGCAGGCTGCTTCTCCCCCTTTGTGTTGAGCCCTCTAGGTTCACTGGTCTTTAGAACTTAATTAAAATCTGCGGACAATTTTCCAGGAAGTTGATTAGGCCCTTAAAGTAAACACATTCTGTTTGGGGGCTTGGATTCTCTCTACTTGTTTTACTTGAGAGGGGAAAAGCTGAAAGACTGAAAAACTGGTGGGTCTCCTATGCATTTCAAGTCTGATGAGTTGATAGGCAGCTGAATCCTCAAGACTTTTTATCTGGGGTTTACTCATCTAGTGGAAACTCAGGAAACCAGGCAGGATGGGACTTCCTTGGGCAACATTTCAAAATAGAAGCTGTTGTCCCCTGCACTGTGTTCTGCTTTCTTTAGCTTCCTCCCCCTTGGTTCCCACCTCCAGCCGTTCAGAGAACCACCTTCCCTAAAGCAAAAATCCCTCCTTGCCCCTCACCTACACAAAGCCAAACTTACTCTCAAGAAAGAGTCTAATCAAACCGTTCAAACCAAGGAGTAAATAACAGCTGGTATTTCCTGATCTCTCACTTTCTCCCAGGCATTGGTCTAAGCATTTGACATGTATTTCATTTAATTCTCCCAGCAACCCTATAAGATAGGCATTATTCTCATCCCCATTTTACAGATGAGGCTAGGGATTTGCTGAAATTCACACAGGGATTCCAACCCAGGAAGTCTCATTGCAAAGCTCGTTCTCTGCCTCAGTGCACCGGGACAAGATGACTGGTAACACTTAGTGCATTGCTTTTCCCAGATAGGTTGCACTGGCTAGGGGACACAGCCTTAAGTAAAAGAGTGAGGCTGTAATTGTGTCTGTTTCTAATCCGCGGAGCCTTCCTGAGTTCCTTGAAACCCAATCCTAGGAGCAGTTGCATATCCTGAACTTGCTATTGGCCTTCATGTACACTAATGAGCCAATGTGGAAACAGAATTAAATAATATTCATAAACCTATGACACAGATTTATGTTAACGATATTCAGGGAATCACAATCCTTTTGGTTATATGAATCTTAAAAGTCATCTATCCGACTTTTCATCCAAAATAGGAACCCCCTTTCCGAATCCTTGAAAGATAGTCTTTAAGCCTCTTACTTCCAATGCCAGAGAGCTCATTGTACACCTCAGCTGACTGATCTTCCCTACTTGTTACAACATTCTTATTCATATTGAGTGCAAACCTGCCTCCTCATAAGTCCAATTTGCATTCAGGGTGAGACAGGTACAGGGCACTGCTTTCCCCTCTCTCCTCAGAACTTTCCAAATAAAATGATGTTCTCAAGAGCACTGTCATGGACCAGAGGGGACATATATGGGCCCAGGATTTGAAAGCCTATGAGGCCAGCAGCAGCTGTGAAGATAAAACCACTAAGTTCCATCATTTTCCACAGCACTGACATAGCTAGGGAAATAAACTCTGGGAGTCGTCTTCAGTCTCCCCAAACCACCTGACATCTGCTCTGTCTTCATTCCCCAATCTACACTCTAAATTTCCGTGGCCTTGATAACATAGCTACCCCTTGACCTCAGCTCCCCCAATCCTGGCTTCTGACAATGACTCACAAAAACAAAAAAATAAGAGAAGTGTGCGCCTCAAGTGCCTTGGCTGTGTGCTTCACTTTGTTAATGGCAACCTGCTTTCACAGACTCAAACTCTTTGAGGTTTTCAGTATGTGATTCTTTTTGGACCTCATGGCTATATTTTAAAAAAATATTAGCCACTGTGATATAAACAAGCAACAAATCAATAAGAAATTGCATTTGAGATTTGAATAAAGAAAAGGAAACTTCTGTGAATGAGATGTCTGTCCCCAAAAATGAGTCTAGTTTGCTTCAGGTTTGATGAGCTGATTTCTGGAAACTAGGCATCTTTATCAAAGGAAAAAAGGGTCTATGTAATTTCTGGAACTAAATTATGAAAGGCTGAGGGGACAACAAGAGAGACTCACATCTTGACCTCCAAACTCAGACCTAGAGTTTACCTCGTCCAGGAGGCAGCTCTGGAGCTGGGCCAGGTATTCAGTCTTAATGTAGAAACTCAGCTGATGAAGAAGCACCACAAAAGTAATTAAAACAGGATAGGAGAAGGCACAGGAAGTTCTGAAATCTCTCCACTGTTGATGATAGCCAAGTTCTGGGCTGTTGCCTGGAATAGCTATCCCCAAAACCAGCAGGTGAAAGTTCCAACATTTTGTGAATGTATTTTGGGCATGTTGAAATGAGCAGGTTTCATACACACATTATTATTATTATTATTATTAAAATGTGTGAATCTTTTTGATATTTCACCCGTTTCTTACTGATTAGATAGCAGAAGAATCAAAGCATAGAGCCTGAATTATACGGGTTAAGGATCACTGTGTGTTGGAAACAGTAATGACCAAGAGTCAGAAGCCAGTTCTCTAGTCTCAACTGTAAAACAGTTAGCTGTGACCTTAAGCAAGTCACTCAGACCTGTGAACCTCTATGAGGAAAGGACTCTCACAGAATGTCTTACATTTCTTCCAATTTAATGCTTCTGTGCCACATAACAGCTCACACCAAAAGATATCTCTATTATCATCTACCTATCTGTTTATCCATCCATCTATCTATCTATCTACCACCTATCTATCCATCCATCTATTCATATATCCATATCCATCTGTCTGCAAAATGGTCCAATGTAGTTTCAGTATTACTGTGTTTCTAGGTTCAGCCATAAGAGGGATTTAAGACTAAAGTACGCAATGTTGGAGGGAAGGCAAAAATGTATGAATGGCCAAATGAATGGTAACTCAGTGGTAGATCTTCAAACAACTGAAGAAGCAGGAAGACAGAATTAAATTGCAATGTTGAGAAAAACTTAAATAGGGGAGGGGCTACATTTGATTAGGGCAGTTCCCAGCATGACACTTGGTGTCTAGTGGGTGCTTAGTTAATATTGAATGAATGAAACACTTATAGACAAAGACTCTCAGGTAATGGATGAACACACTCCAGTGTAGGGTTAAGTTGTGAGGGGGCACTACCAGAGTTCAAATCCTATCTGACGACTCTAGAAATGCAGAGTCACACAACCGCAAAGGACATTTTTGTATTCATACCATGGGGTCTGTGAGTGTTCTGACCTGACTTATTTATATCAGGAAAATTGGGAAAAGCAAGAGTGCAGACAGACAATTTCAAAACCAGTTCCTGGTCTGCTTTGTGGAGAGCTCCCACACAGGTTGGTGTGGCTGAAATCAAAGGCAGTCAAGCTGCAGAGCTGAGCTCTGGAAGAATGAGCAATCACTTTTGCTCCTTTCTAGCACACATTCCCCAGTGAGGGAGGGCAAGCACTCTTTAGATGCCAGCAGCAGGACCCAACCTGGGCACAATGATCATCAAACAGTCAATGTTTGCCTTCTGCAGCCCAGTGCCCTCTTGCTGCCCTCTTCCCTGAAATTAGACTTGTTGCTGGCAACTCTTTGATTCAGAGATCCGGCATCAGGAGCTCTGGGGAGGAATCCTTTAGAGCTAGTGTATTTATTTATTTATTTGTTTGTTTGTTTGTTTGTTTATTTAGGCTGCGTTGGGTCTTCGTTGCTGTGTGCAGGCTTTCTCTAGTTGCGGCAAGTGGGGGCTACTATTCGTTGCGGTGCTCGGGCTTCTCATTGCGGTGGCTTCTCTTGTTGCGGAGCACGGGCTCTAGGCATGTGGGCTTCAGTAGCTGTGGCACGTGGGCTCAGTAGTTGTGGCACACAAGCTTAGTTGCTCCACGACATGTGGGATCTTCCCGGACCAGGGCTCAAACCTGTGTCCCCTGCATTGGCAGGCGGATTCTTAACCACTGTGCCCCCAGGGAAGTCCTAGAGCTATTTTTAAAGGTGATCATTAGGACAACAGTATGATCAACCAGTTATGCTTAACCATGTATCATGCTATTGGATGCATAGTTATCCTTCCGCACACCCAAAATGGTCAAAGCATATTGAAAACCAATTGGTTGGCTTCTAATTCTCTATGCCTCTGACCCTATAAAATGGGAGGGCTTCCGTGATCCTTTTGGCATGAGATGTGGTTAATTCCATTTGTGAATAGAGACACCAAATCTGCTCCAGAATTTGGTTCAATTCCCACCTGGGTTACAAGTTGCCTGCCTCTATGCTTCTCCATTTGAATGGTATTTTGCCACCCTATAACCAAGCTTCTTAAGCCATTTATTGGCCGCTGTGCAAGGCAACCGCAGGACAACAAAGAGTTAATGTGCTATTATCCTAATGCATCTCAGCAACCCCAGAACATCATGTCCTCCTGAATGTTGAGAAGCAAAAGCAAAATTGCCCCAAATATTTGTATCTTCCAAATAAAAGAGCAAGGTTGAGGAGGAGGACCAGACTGGAAAACAAAAGAGAGGAGGAACCTCCAGGGGGAGGTGGCAGATGGTCCACCAGGTGGACCTTGACAGTCCATAGAACTGGCCAAACTGACTGGTGGACCAGGCAATTTTTAGCAATGATTGCAGTGTGAGCCAGAGTGCACCAGCCATATGGCACATTGCCAGGCATGACTCCTAGTGACATTCCAACCAGATAAGCAATACATTCATTGCAGGAAGGGGGTTGAGGGGCACCAGGGAGGAAGTTAAGGAGAATGGGTAGGCAAGCAGGATGGAACAAGGATGGCATAGAGCACGCTCACAACCCACATCTAAGAGGTTCCAACATGTCTGAACAGGTAACTTGTAAGGTGGCTTAACCTTTGGTCTCTGCACACCCAGGAACATTGCCCTGTAAGAAAGATTTGATTTACTCAAAGAAGTAATTAAATCTGGTGGCACAGTGCTAATCAGGATAGCATTCATCAGCACTCAGAGCTGGAAAATTCTTTCTCTCCCCTTTGTAAATGCCCAAACCCTGGGCACCTTATTATTCAGGTTTTTAATTAAAAAGGAACAGGAACAGTTCAATAACCTGGAGCAATCCATCATGCTCACAACCTAATAAAAGAATGCAGGGTTGCGAAGATACCCTCCCCTCTACAGGGTCCTGTATGGCTCCACAGTGAGAAAGCCAGGAGTTGCTTGGTTCTTTACCTCTCTGCTGACTTAACTGTCATATTGCATATTTGCTGCTGAACTGCACGAAAGGTATTTCTAATCTCATGACGGTGACTGGAAGAGGTTGAAGGACACAAATTAAGTCTCAGAGCAGTACAGCTGAGTAAGAATGGAAGGTCAGTCAGTTGACTCTTCCCACAATTCCCCGAACAAGGCAATTATTCATGAAGGAAATTTCAAATTATTTTCATTAGACTTGTGTTTTACCAATCTAACCAAAGTGATTAATTAGGGATTAAAATATTTACTCTGCACATGCTGCCTTGGCTCAGTACTAGCATATTTAAGCATTGTGCTAAAAGGGTCAGCTGTTTCCAGTATTGTTTGGAATTCATTTCCTATTTTCTATGTAAAAGGGCACTGACATGCATGTCTATACCATACTTGGGGTCTCTCCAGGCACCAAACTGGAGAAGGAGAAAGAGGCTCCAGTGTTCCCACCCTTTACTCCCAAATTTCTTCCTTGTTAGAAGCACTTTGTGTCAATGGCCATAGTTTTGCTGTATCTGTGCCTTTGTAACAGGGTGTTCAGGATGCCTGGGGCCAACACAACACCT
Organism: Physeter macrocephalus; assembly: GCF_002837175.3. Lineage (NCBI taxonomy): Eukaryota > Metazoa > Chordata > Mammalia > Artiodactyla > Physeteridae > Physeter > Physeter macrocephalus. The sequence goes on from NC_041224.1 coordinate 138,839,693, forward strand.
TAATCAATGACCCATGGTAGAGCAGTGACAGTTGTAGAATGAGATACACCACGGCACATGGGGGTGAAGGAGACAAGAATGGGAGGGTTTTTGAGATTTTAGAGGGGTTTTCAGCACTATATGAGTGTGAAGAGCAAGTTATAAAACAATTTCCCTTGTGTTGAGATAGTGTCAGCAGAAGTGGTTATTCAGACAGGATGCCCGAGCTTCACTTGCTCTGGGGTGCCCAGCAGGGCCAGAGTATTTATATAAGTTTGAATTTATTGCAGCCTTAATGAGACTCCAAATGGGACACCAGTGCTGGAGTTGTGCCTTGTTTATTCATAAGTTTCTAATCTTTTAAAAGATTGCTAAGACCTTGCAGGGACAGGAGATAGTGGGTGAATTACTCCCTTATCTTGCTGCTGGATGCCTTCAATGAAGGGATGAGACCCACGGAGGTTCCATGACTTACCTCTGAAGGTTTGTAAAGGGTGGTTAAAACATGCAGGTGATGCTTAGGCATTTTCCAGTTCGCTTCCTGCCAACAATGTTAATCACATTCCTTCAACTGTTCCCACCAAGCCCTTAGGGAAAAAAATTATATATGTATGTATATATATCATATATATATACACACACGTATAACACGTATGTATATGTAATATGAGGATAAATCAATTAATTGGTCTAGAAGCAGATATGGTGAATGCAATGTGGTGAATATGGAGGGGTAAATAAAACCATGATCCATGCAGAGCACAGTTGAAGAGGAGAATAGTACGTTGAAGCCTCTGTCTGCAGGGACAGGCAGAGCTCTGAAGGGTGGGATAAAGGGTGGGAAGTGGCACCACTGGAAGGGGAAGGAGTCATGTATGAGGAAAACCACGAGGGTGGGTGCCCTGATGTCAAAACCGAAAAGCATCCAGTGGAGAGGAGGGAGTCCACAGTACCCAAAGCAGGAGAGGTCCTGGGGTGGTCAGGAAGATTCACTGACAGGGAGAACAGTAGTTTGGTAGGTTGGCCGGAGCCCAAGGAGGCAACTGGTGTGGAGATGTGGCTATGGTAGCAGGTACAGCAGTGCAGCTCTGGAGTTTATCTAGGAATAATAATAATAACAATGAAAATAATCTACTGAGTGCTTTCTATGTGCCAGGTACTACACGGGCAATATCTCACTTTCTTTACAAATCTATGTCCACTTTATACACAGCTTTTAAGAGCCAGAATCAGGATTCAAACAGATCTGTCAGAGAGCAAAGCTTGTGCTCTTAACGAGCACAAAATGCAGTCTTAATAAAAGAGGCGTGGGATGGGGACTAAAGGAGCTGATGAGAGCATAGCTGGGGAGCATTACTGATAGTTATGATGCCTTAAGGGATTACACATGGAGAAGTCTTGGGCCATCTCTCACCCCAGAGCGATGATGTGGTTTAGAAGACCCTAGGCAACACACTTGAGGTTGGAAACCAGGAGGTATGGATTCTAATGTTGATTCAGATCCCCCAAAATTTTCTTGACTTTAGGAAAGCCATTCAACCTTTGTGCCGTGGATTCAAAGGCACTCATGAAACAAAAATAATACTGCTTACTCTGTCTACTTTATGAAGCTACTGTAAGGATGAGATATAGTAAATTAGTTCATTTAAATGGTTTACAATTATTTGGCAAATGCTATGGGCCAGCACTGTGCTAAGCACTTCACGTGCATTCTTTCACCTAGCTCTCATCATAACCCTGTGCACATGTATTATTATTACCATGAGATAAAAGAGGAAAAAAAGAAACATTTCAGAAAGGTCAAAGAACGACAAGCATATCAGGTTTGATGATTATGATTTTATAGGAAGTAGTACTATCTGCTTAAAGAGAAGATGGTAAAAAAATCTCCTCTGGGGACTTCCCTGGTGGCGCAGTGGTTAAGAATTGCCTGCCAGGCTCAGTAGTTGTGGCACACAGGCTTGGTTGCTCTGCGGCATGTGGGATCTTCCTGGACCAGGGCTTGAGCCTGTGTCCCCTGCATTGGCAGGTGGATTCTTAACCACTGTGCCACCAGGGAAGTTCCCAAATTCTATTTTTTGACCTGAGTGGTAGTTACAAGAATGATGCCTTGTAATAACTTACTAAGTTACATATTTGTTTTATTCAGTTCTGTGTCTGTGTTTTATTTTTAAATAAAACGATTAACAAGTGAGGAAGAAATTAAGAGCAAGTAAGTAATAAATTTTACAGGTCAGTTATTTCGGTCAAGGCCATGACACAGATTTTCACAGTCAAAAAAAATAGAACTCAGGGTTCACAAAATGACTTTGATTTGTCCTGAGATAGGAAAAAAAAATATACAAAATGAGAGTAATGATAGTGTGGCATTTTCTGCCGAATTTTCTCACCTTTCTGATTATACATCATAAATGACTAATTAAACTGGTATTTCATTACAGAGTTCAATTAATTTATATGTCAATTAACTGCCCCCTTATCTTGATATTGTAAAACAATAAAATTAATTAAATGAGCAACAGGAAGGCACTTCTGTTGATAAAAGTTTTAAGTTAGATTTATAAAAATCTTACCTTCCAAACAAACAATATTAATTTTATAATTATTTAATTTCTAAGTATTAATTCTACAATATAGATGATGGGTTTAAAAAAAAAAAAAAAAAAAGAATTGCCTGCCAGTGCAGGGGACATGGGTTTGATCCCTGGTCCAGGAAGATCCCACATGCCGCGGAGCAACTAAGCCCGCGTGTCACAACTACTGAAGCCCGTGCGCTTAGAGCCCGTGCTCTGCAACAAGAGAAGCCACTGCAATGAGAAGCCCGTGCCCCGCAAAGAAGAGTAGTCCCCGCTCACCGCAACTAGAGAAAACGCGTGCGCAGCAACGAAGACCCAACACAGCCAAAAATAAATTAAAAAAACAACAACTGCTTAAAAAAAAGAATCTCTGAAACTTCTAGAAAGCAAAAAGGATAGAGGCTGAGGTAAGGCACTCATAGGTATGTAATTAGGAATCATGTAATATAGCTGAAGTCTCAGCTACAGGGGAAATTTTATAGAGAAGTAATGTTGTTTACCTAAAATTCGGAATAATTGAATTTGGGATAATCTTGGCTCTATTTCTGAGAGAGAATGTATCAGATATAAAACAAATTGATCTTGGCCAACAACTTTGAAACATTATCTGCCCCTAGAAGTTGGACATGTTTCAGGGTATTTTAAGTCTCAAGGGAAGTTATACTTTCTTTTACCTTATATCTAACTTTTATAGCCATTGCAACCTCACCAAGATGAAACAGATGCATAACAGGATTTGCATTCCTTCTCAGAATATGACTGCTGCAAGCAAACAGTTCAGAACTTACTTGTTAGCAATATTATTAGAAGTCTCAACCGTTTCCTCACAGGGCAAAATGCCCGGAGGGGAAAGAAGTCACCTGCCACTTTCTAATGTTATTTAATCTTTTTAGTCTGTCTGAGCTGTAAACTGTCAATCACAGTTAATGTTTAGTCACCTTGAATGCTGTTTAATCAGTAGAATGCTTTGTATATCTATAAATACCTGATGACACAGGAATTAAGTCTTCACAATAATTACCCCACTACATCACTTGACATCATTACTCACAGGCAAGGCCAAAACCATTTTTAATCTCTCACAGTTTTTCACTAAGAAATGTTTCATTACTGCTACATAAATGGAATTGTTATTTCACATTGAGAAAAACGGGCTACTCAAATCTGCACACTTGGTTGTTTATAATGTCTGAATGGCCCTGTCCGTCGTTAAATGCTGCCGATGACAGGATAATTATGATCGTGGGAACTGATTGCTAAGTGTATGCAGCGAGAAATAAGAGCAGCTCTGCTTCAGTATTTGATAAGTGATTTGTGTTTGTGCACTGAGGTTCATGCTAATGTATTTAACTTATTAAGCTCATTGAAAGATGACTTTTTTTAATGTAAAGAAATGAATGTAGGTCCTGAGACAATATGTTAATTGTACATGTCTTTGTGACTATGAGTGTTCCTTCCTTTCTAAATTTTTTCCATTCTATTTCATTGTTTATTCCTTTATTCTTTCTTATATTTTCCAAATTATGTATACTGTGTATATAATATTTTTTACAAAGAAATATACATTTAAAAACATGTTAAAGTGATAACCACTTAGTAATATTACATAAAATAAAGACACACTTGGTTTAACATATTGTTATGTTCACTCTAACAACACCAGCTTCAAGTGCCTGCTTGCCATGGGTTCTTGGAATGCTGGTCATAGGGCCTCAATCTTCCACGAATGGCTCTGTCAGCATGGTTATTGGCATGGATTCAATTTTGAGGGCTGTGAAAATGCTGGCTGGTAAAGGTGCAGTGTATTTTGTTAGAATGTGAAGCCACAGATTTTTCTTTTTTTCTTTCCTTCCTTTCTCTGCTTCTCCTTCCTTCCTTCCTTCTTTCCTTCCTTCCTTCCTTCCTTCCTTCCTTCCTTCCTTCCTCTTACATATGGTTTATTTTTTAAGAAGCATTTTAAAATTTGTTTTTTCCTGTCTGATTTTAAAGGAAAGCAGAGAATGCATTCATTCGTTCATTCATTCCACAAATATTTCTTGAGCACTACTATGTGTGCCAGGCCCTGTTCTAGGTACTGAAATACAGCAGGAAACAAACCAAACAAAAATCCCTGCCTGTAGTGAGCTAAATCCTATGGAAGAAAGACCAAAGAAAACAGAAAATCAAATAAATTTTATGCATGATGGTGATAACTTCTATGGAGAAAATCTGAAAAGGAAAGGAGAGAAGTGAGTGTGTGTGGAAGGGTTGAAATTTAAATGGATGGTCATGGAAATTTCACTGACGAAATGGTATTTGAGTCAAGGTGACAGGTGGAGGCCCTGGTACCGTCTGGGGGAAAAAACAGGAAGAAAAGAGGCTCTGAGGTGGGACTATGCAAGGAGGAGCTGCAAGGCGGCCAGCATGGCAAGGGTGTCCGGACGGAAAGCTGTAGGAAATGAAGTCAAAGAGGTAACAGGGGCTGCTCATGCAGGATCTTGGAAGCCATTGTAAAGACTCCAGAGAGTGGGATGCAAAGTTATAAAGGTTTTGAGCAGAGGAGTGCCATGATCTAACTTTTTTTTTTTTTTTTTTTTGCGGTACGCGGGCCTCTCACTGTTGTGGCCTCTCCCGTTGCGGAGCACAGGCTCCGGACGCGCAGGCTCAGCGGCCATGGCTCACGGGCCCAGCCGCTCCGCAGCATGTGGGATCCTCCCGGACCGGGGCACGAACCCGCGTCCCCTGCATCGGCAGGCGGACTCTCAACAACTGCAACACCAGGGAAGCCCCACGATCTAACTTTTATCCTGACTCATTTAGTGACTAGGTTACGGACAGACTGAAGAGGGCAAGGTCAGAAGGAGGAAGACCGGTAAGAGGCTATTATGTATTCCAGGTGCAGATTTTGACTAGCCTGATCCCTATGGAGATGGTGAGGAGAAAGATACTGGATATATTTTGAAGGTAGAGCCACTAGGATTTATTGGCTGATAAATGTGGGGCTCAAGAATGGTTTTTAGCCTGAGCAGCTGGGAGAAAGAAGCTGACAAAAATAGAGTTGGTATTGAAAGGTGTGAGACTGGATGAGGTCACAAGGGAAAGAGGGTAGAAAGAGAAGACATCCAAGGACTGAGCCCTGGGCACTCAGTGTTGAGGGTACGGGCAGGTAAGGAGCAAATTAGTCCAGATACTTCTACTTGCTGTAACCAGCAAAATCAGAAATGAATAATGGTTCAAACTCAATAGAAGTACATTTCTCACTCACATAAAGTCCAAAATGGGTGTCCTGATTGGTGGGTGACTCTGCTTCCATTCTGTGGCTCTTCAATCTTCAACACATGGATTCTGAGGTCATCATGAGTATCTGCATCATGCAAGGAGGAAGGAAGGAACGTGGAGGATGGTGCATGGCCAAATTTTAGGAACCAAGCTTAGAAGTGGTACCCATGGGCCCTTCAAATTGCAAGGGAGATTCAGAAATGAGGTCTAAATAAGTGCTCATGAGAAACAGAAAGCACGTTTGGTAAGCAGCCACCCAGGCTCTGCCACAAGGAGGAACCAGGAAAGGGGGCTGAAAAAGACAGGCTTACAAGGCGTTAGAAAACTCAGTAGAGCATGATGTCCAGGAAGCCAAGTGAAGAAAAGATTTCAAGGAGGAGAGAAAGGTCAACTGTGCCCATGGCTGCTGAGAGATTAAGATGAGGGCTAAGAACTGACCATCGGATTAGTATTGTTAACATTGTTGGTGACAACGTTAATGGTAGAGTGATGGGGCATTGACTTGTTGGAATGAATTCAAGAGAAAAATAAAGAAAGGAAATTAGAAGAGTAGGCATGGCAAACTCTCTCCAGAACCTGTTGAATGTATATCAACACAAAGGTGTATCAGCTACCTTCCCTGTCATCGTTGTGACAGGAAACGGAATTTACCCCTGCTGGTTTAAATGAAGAAACTTTCAGGAAAGTATTACTTAAGGAGGTTTGGGCTGGGTCGCGGGAGTAAACAACAGATGGTGAAGTCCCAGGCAGTAGCTATAGTGGGAAGCTGTTATCGCCTCTAAACTGAAGGGAAAAGAAGAAGAAATCAGGTTACTGGAACACAATGAGAGACGAAAGAGCAGAGCAGAGTCACCCAGTGGGAGCTGTGGTCATAAAGAGAACCAGCTGTGCCTGAGATAGAGCGTGGAACAAAGGAGAGAGCCCAGAGAAACTGCCCAAACCTTCACTCTCACTCTCTGATCTCCCAAAATGGATCAAAACTAAGTCCACCGGCAAGGGACCTCGGGAGATGTGGTCCATATAAGATGGGGTCTTTGTGCCATGGGTCCATCTTGCCACGCTCAGCAGGTTGGGAGGGAAAGGACAGAAAATAACAAGCTCAGATGGGTTGCTTGACTTGGATTTCAGAAGTGGAAGAGTGTTTGCTGCATCTCATAAGGGACATACCTTTTGCTCTATAGAGTGCTCAAGGGATAGTTATCATATCATTCCTGTTGGTTATCACACGATATGAAGAAAGAAATATGATTACTCCAAATAACACTAAATGGGGTCTATATAAACACCACACTTGTGGAGATTAGCACACTATGTTTACTTAAAATGGGAAACGAATATTTGACTAAGTCTCCAAAAACTGACTCAACGATAGCAACTATTCCACAGGAAGGGTTATATAAGTCCCACAATGTTCTACGGCAGCAAATTGTGTGCATAACTAAAATAAGGAGGGGTTACTTAATATCCAAGGCTACCTGCATTTAACGGAAAAGGAAGTAAATTTGTATTGGTAATCCACTTGCACAGTACAGTTTGTAATTAGAAGGCCAGGTGAGGATGTTATGCAATTAGGTCACTTGTGTCCATGTGCACATGCACCATTTCCAGAAAGGAATTAATGAGGGATTCTGGAGTATAACAAAATTAGCATAACCACTATGCCCTCTACCCCTGCCCCCAGCTCTTCCTCTTCTGATTTTGTGAAATACAAACACATCCAGGAATCATTGCTCTTTTGTGGAACGGATAACAGCTTTACATGTATTCATGTTTTCAATAATATCCCTTGCAGAGCACCCTTGAGGTTTCTTTTATAACTCTCCTAATCATCTTCCACCCAATACAATTAGCATTATCTAAATTAGTTATCAGTTTACCAAATTGTCTCCTCCTTTTAAAGAAGTTGTATTGTGAAATTATAGGTATAGCCAGAGACAGAACCAATCGTCTATGCTTGCAGACATTTGGAGAGAGATAATGTTCTTAATCCTAATTAGAATTCTTATATGAACTCCTCAGAATCAGGGGTGATCATTTTTTCGTTTGGACCGAGGCATGGTAAATCAGTGGATTTTCATTTGTCTTGACACATAGCACCTCCTATTCAAATGTGTTTATTTAAGCTCTGGGCCTTTTACCGTCTTTCTGCATTACTGCTTCTCCCAAAAATATCCATTTGGAATAGATTGCATTCCCTTATTCTGCAATATGATCTTTAGTACATATCAACGATTGTTTGAACCATCAGTCCTGCCTCCAAGCTCAGCGTTATCATGTTTCTATCAGATTGTCTCTCAAAGACTGGAAAACTGCGGATTGTCCTCCAAAATCTGTTCTCCCCTCTTTCCACAGCACTAGAATTTAAACTAGGCATGTGAATGCTCAGCTAGAGACTACATTTTCGGCCTCCTTTGCACGGGAATGTGGTTATGTGACTAAGCTCAGGCCAATGGAATGTGTGCAACTTTTGGGACTTCCACCTTTAAAGACAAGCCACTTGTCCAAATGCACTTCTTGTTCCTATTCCCATAAGCTGGGATGTGGATGTGACCATGTCCATGATTTGATTAAGCAAGGCCAGCTTTGATTATTCGGACAAGGACGAAGCCCTAAGGGATGACAAAACAACAAGATGGGTTCGTGAATGACCATGTGGAATAGAACTTTCCTACCACTGTGGAATATATTCTCCCTAGAACTATCTTCTTTAAGCCACTGTATTTAAGGTTGCTTTGTTAAAGCAACTTAACCTCTACCCTAACTAATACCATTGTGAAATGGGCTGAACTTTTCAAATATATCAGAAGAGATGAGATTAGATCAAAGCATAACTACCCTCAAGGAAAGTATCACTTTTCCTTAATTGTTGTGTTTGAGTTAGCAAAACATGGATTTATCCAGAACATTCTTCTTCCTGTCCCTGATGATGGAGTGTAAATCATAACTTACTCTCAACTTTCCAACATCTGGCCTTTTTTCAAACATTGCTCATTCAAACGAGAATCTGAAAAAAGTAATTATTTCTAAACAACTTTGTAACTATTGACTAAGTTAAAAATAGGATCAATTACCCAAGAAGAAAAATTTGTTTTTTCAAATGTACTCTTTTACTGAGGATTTCCAAATTTAGAGTCATCAACAACAGCTAATAATAATAACAATAATAATAAATAAACTTAAAAAAAAAAAACCCAAACGAAAACACAGAGAAATTTGTATCTTGGTCTTTTTTGATTTTCCAGTGGGTGTATCTGACTATCCATCTGTTTGGTTGCTACAGTGAATAGTAGTGTTTGCTGGTGTAATTATATGAGTTGTCATTCAAAACAAGAAGACACTTCTCAAAGAAAATTGACTCCTAGAAACATTGTGACATATAGAAATGCACAAGATTTCTTTGTATTTCTTCAAGAAAGCGTTCTGCACCTTACTAACCCAAGAAAGTGCTTAGATGTGGCATTTGCTGCAATAATGAGGCATTTTTTTAAAGCAACAGAATGAATCGGCACAAAAGCTTTCCCATGTGCTGAGGCTGCAGCAGTAGATCCATTTTTATATTTTTAAATATTCAAGCGATTTGATATAAATATCATTCATATTATCTCTCTTTCTTTCTGATTTCGGGATCAGGATGGCACATAGGTACAACCGCACAAGTGGATCCCTGTCAAAGAAACTCACAAACACTCAAAAAGACTAGAGTGTACCATTGACACTGTGCTCCCATTTATGAGATCCAGCTCCAGGATCTTGTGACCAGACATTTTTTTTTCTTTTTTTTTCACTTTTTGGCTGCACCCCTTAGTGCCCCGACCAAAGATCGAACCTGCGCCCCCTGCATTGGAAGCGTGGAGTCTCAACCACTGGACCTCCAGGGAAGTCCAGTGATTAGACATTTTAAAGAGCAGAAATTACTTGATTATGGCAACTAAACCAAGCCACTAAACCTCAGTCTTGTGGTCCCTGACTTGAAGCTTAATATTTAAGTTTTCTATGCACTCCTAGGTTCAAGGGAAGCAAGTGAAAGAGGCTAGAGATACACCAAGGATCCAGCCAAAAACACAGATGTCGCTGGAGCATGGCCTCCCTTGTTTCTGTGGCACTGCTCATTTCTAATCAGCTTCTCCAGAATCAGACCATTCTCTACACCTCTTTCCATCTATCTGAGCCTTAAACATTGGTGTTTCTAAGAACTCTGACCTTTAATCTTTTATTAATGTATACACTCACTCTGGGGGATTTTATTCATGCTTATAACTTACAAAGAGAACTGTCAGTTGGTTATTTCTGGCTGTTCCTCCCCAGAAATCTCAAATGCAAAATAAGCAAGACTCAGCTTCCAAAGTTCCCTTCAAAAGTGCCTTCCCCTCTATTTCCTATTAACGAATAGTACCACTACGTATCCACGCCAGAAACCTAGGGGGTAGTCTTCATGCTTCCTTCTCTGCCAGCCCCTACCTCTGAATCTCCTCCTCAGCTAAATCTTGCTGATTCTATCTTTTAAGTGTCAGCTGTGTCCCTTCTCCTTATGACTGCTTGTCTGCCCCTATCTCCACATATCAAGTCACTTGTAAGTTTCCAAACTGAACTCCCTGGATCCTGATTTGTCAGGTTCTCACCTTCAGTTCACTCTCATGTTGCCACCAGGGTAATCTTTCTAATATGAAATTTTCTCTCTCTGATGGTTCTCCACTTAAGAAACCTGAGGAGCTTCCAACGGAGCAAAGCCCAAAGCTCTCAGCAAAGTACATGCGCCTTATTCATCCACCAACAATTTATTAAGTGTCTGCTACATGCTAGGCACTTTTCTGGGTGCTACGGATTAACCAGTGAACAAAACAGACAAAAAGAAACCTCCCTGCTTTCAAGGAACTTAAATTCTGGTGGGAAAGACAGATAACAAGCAACTTAAATAAATTAAAAATATATTAAATATTGATAAGTTTTAAGTTAGAAAAATAAGCAAATAAAAAGAATTGTGTGCATGTGTGTATGTAGGGGATGTTGCTATTTTATGTAATGGGACCAGAAAGACCTCACTGAGAAGATGATATTGAGTAGAGACTTAAATGAGGTGAAGGAGCAAGCCTAGCATATAGCCTGGGAGAACATTGTAGGAAGATTGGACGGCAAGTGCAAAGGCACTGAGGCTGATGAGGGCTTGGTGTTTTCAAGAAACAGTGAGAACTCCAGGGTGGCTGGGGCAGAAGGGGGAGAGAAATAGGAGATGAAGTCATAGAGATAACAGGGGTCATATCATACAGGGGGGTTTGGGTAATTGTAAGAATTTCAGCCATTATTCTGAGTGAGATGGGAGACCCATAGAAAGGTTTTGAGTAGAGGGATAACATGATCTGTCTGACTTTGTTTTTCCATAGGATCACTCAGGCTGAAGCAGGGCAAGGGTGGAAGCAGAGAGACTAGTTATTGCTACTGCAATAATCTAGGCAAGAGATGATGATGGCTTACACTAGGCCACAGTAGGATGTTGAGAAGCCATAGAATCCTAGATAGATTTTTTAGGGTATGGATAACTGTATTTACTGACAGATCAAATGCAAGGCGTAAGACAAAGAAAGGAGTCAAGAAAGTCCTGAGCAACCAGAAGGGTGTGTTGTCATTAACAGAGATGGGAAGACTGGAGAAATGAGTTTGGAGGGTTCCAGGATGAGCTCTATTTTAATCACATTAAGTTTGAGGGGTCTATTAGATATACAAATGGAGATGTAGGCAATTGAGAGATGATAAGGAAATGGCAGAGCATTCTAAGAAGAGAGATTAGAGAGATACTGAAAAACCATGAGTTAGAAGTCAAGTGATCCATCTTCCTTCAAGGAGGAAGGTGGATCCATAAGGTATAATGCCACTGATTGGCCAAGTGAGGTGGAACCAGATAATTTACCATTGGCTCTAGCAATGTGGAGGTCACTGGTGACCAGGATGCAAGTAGTCTTAGTGGAGAGGTGACAGCAAAATGCCTAATGGGAGGGGGTTCAAAGAGAATGGATGGAGGGAAATTGATGACAACAGTATAGACAACTCTTTCAAGAATTTTTGCCATGAAGAGGAGAAAAGTGGGAACAAGAGAGAGATATTTTTTTAATGGATGAAATATTTGATGCTGAAGGAAATGAATGATCCATGAGGGGATCAAAAATCTGGTGACTAAGGAGAGAAAGGAAGGAATTGAGACCTTAAGTAGGTAAGTGAAGGTGTGTTCTAGTATAAAATAATCATCTGGATTATTTCATAATTGAACATATACCGAAAGTTAAAAATTCAGCTAACTAGACTTACTGTGGTGATCATTTCACAGTATATACACAAATGTGGAATCATTATGTTGCACACCTGAAACTAATATAATATTCTATGTCAATTATTCCTCAATTTTTTAAGAATAAATTTATTTTATTTATTTATTTTTGGCTGGGTTGGGTCTTCGTTGCTGCACGCGGGCTTTCTCTAGTTGCGGCGAGTGGGGCTACTCTTTGTTGCGGTGCATGGGCTTCTCGTTGCGGTGGCTTCTCTTGTTGCAGAGCACGGGCTCTAGGCTCATGGGCTTCTGTAGTTGTGGCACGTGGGCTCAGTAGTTGTGGTGCACGGGCTTAGCTGCTCCGCAGCATGTGGGATCTTCCCGGACCAGGGCTTGAACTCATTGTCCCCTGCATTGGCAGGCAGATTCTTAACCACTGCGCCACCAGGGAAGCCCATTTTTAAAAATAATTAATAATAATTTATTCCACACTTAATATTGACCAGATATTGCTTTAAGCAGTTTATAGTTATTGATTAATGTATTCATTTCCAAAAATACTGATTCACTAAATTAATATTTTGTGTCAAAGTTAATTCAAATTTGTCTGTTGGTTTTTTTCCACCCTCCCTATCCCACCCCTCTAGGTGGTCACAAAGCACAGAGCTGATCTCCCTGTGTTATGCGGCTGCTTCCCACTAGCTATCGATTTTACATTTGGTAGTGTATATATGTCCATGCCACTCTCTCACTTCGTCCCAGCTTACCCTTCCCCCTCCCCGTGTCCTCAAGTCCATTCTCTAGTAGGTCTGCGTCTTTATTCCTGTCTTGCCCCTAGGTTCTTCATGACCATTTTTTTATCCTTAGATTCCACATGCATGTGTTAGCGTACAGTATTTGTTTTTCTTTCTGACTTACTTCACTCTGTATGATAGACTCTAGGTCCATCCACCTCACTACAAATAACTCAATTTCATTTCCCTTTATGGCTGAGTAATATTCCATTGTATATATCTGCCACATCTTCTTTATCCATTCATCTGTTGATGGACACTTAGGTTGCTTCCATGTCCTGGCTATTGTAAATACAGCTGCAATGAACATTGTGGTACATGACTCTTTTTGAATTACCTCCATACTGTTCTCCATAGTGGCTGTATCAATTTACATTCCCACCAACAGTGCAAGAGGGTTCCCTTTTCTCCACACCCTCTCCAGCATTTATTGTTTGTAGATTTTTTTATGATAGCCATTCTGACCGGTGTGCAGTGATACTTCATTGAACCCGTGTACCCTGAATTGGCAGGCGGATTCTTAACCACTGTGCCACCAGGGAAGCCCCTCCTCAATTTTTAAAAAGCTAAAAATTCAGGATGTAATGGGGTAACCTGAGCACAGTTATTTACATTTGGTGCATTTAAAAACACTATATTTCTTTTGTAAGGACAGAAGGGTGAAATAAAAAAGGCTTTGGTAATTTCTCCTGATAACCTTGAAGATCAAGTGGCATAGAAAGAGCACTGACTGGAGGAAGTGCACCTGGGTTCCAGGTCTGGCTCATCCATGAACTTGCTAGGTTGGCTCAGAGCCTCTCTGAGCACTTGGTTCTTTACCGCTGAATGAAGGAAGAACTCTCAAGTGTTTCCTTTTCAAATGCTTTGTGATGCTGGACCTCCAGCTTGATTTTCACAGCGTGCCACATTAGCAGTGTTCAGGATGCCACACCAAGAAGCAGACATGCCCCTTCCGTAATTTCCAGAATGCTGGAAGTTGCTTGCCCCAGAAACTGCAAGGGAAATGCACTGTGAAACACGCCCATTATCTGAGCCACTGTCCACAACTGATTCCCAACACCTGAGCTGCAGCGGAATCATCCAGGTGCTACTAGCATTACAAGATTCTATCCTCTCAGATATGCCATAATCTGAGTGAGGCCATGGAATCTATATTTTCATAAATTCCCTCATATGATCCAGATAATTGGTCAAGTTTGAAACTATTGGTTTAGAGGTCTGAACCTTTCCTATGCATTTAAATTTACTAGTTTACATTGTTATTATTGGCAGTCTTTCTTGTTATTACACTTCAAATGTTATTCATCAGCTAAGTGAGGTAAATGAGAAAACGGCTCAATCTGCATAATCTTTCTCCTAAATATTAAATGAGTACAAAATAAACTGTAGTCTACAGTAGTGAAAGCTACTCATTTACTTTTCCTATTTTATTATGAAAAATTTCAAACATACAGAAAAGTTGAAAGGCTTACACAGTGAGTAGTTATATACTCACCACCTAGAGTCTACTATTAACATGTTACTTGCTTTAAATCACTTACCTATCTATCCATCAATCCATCTTATTTTTTGGATGCATTTCAAAGTAAGATGCAGACATCATTACACAACACTCCTAAAGAACAGAGCATGCATATTACAAATAGAGTTAAATATTTGTTCATGAATTCTTACTTTTGAGGTAAAATTTTCTTACAATTAAATGATCGTAAATGTACCATTTAATTAGTTGTGACAACCTGTATAGCCTAAACCACTATCTAGATATAGAAAAGTATCACCTCCTCCACCCCAGGAGCACCATAGATCAATTTTGCATGTTCTAGAACTTCCTGTATGTGGAATCATACAGTATATATTCTTTTGTGTCTGGCTTCTTTTACTCTGCATAATGCTTTTGAAATTCTTACATATTGCATGGTTTAGTAGTTTGCTCCTTTTTGTTGCTGAGTAGCATACCATTCAATAAATTTACCACAATTTATTCATTTTTGTTGATTCTTTTTTTTTTATTGGAGTATAGTTGCTTTACAATGTCGTGCTAGTTTCTGCTGTACTGCGAATTGAATCAGCTATAGGTGTGTGTATATATATATATATATATATATATATATATATATATATATATATATATATATATATCCCCTCCCTCTTGGACCTCCCCGTCGCCCCGTCCCCACACCAGGGCTGTTTCCAGGTTGGGTTGTTATGAATTAAAAGCTTTTATTCTTGTAAAAGTTTTTTTTTTTTCTAATATGTTTTCATTTCTCTTGGGCAATTACCCAGGAGTAGAATTGTTGGGACATAAGATAGGTGTATATTTAATTTTAGAAGAAATCGTCAGGCTGTTTTCCAAAGTGGTTATGCCATTTTACAATCCCACCAACACTGTATGCAAGTTTCAGTCATTTCCATTTCCCCACTAATATTTGATGATATCAGTCTTTTAAATTTTAACTATTCTGGTAGGTGTGTAATGGTGGTTTTTTTTAGATTGAAGTACAGTTGATATACAATGTTGTGTTATTTTCAGGTGTACAGCTGTAATGGTATTTTGTTGTGGCTTAAATTTGCATTTCCTTTATGGATAATGATGTTAAACACCTTTTTTGTGTACTCAGGCATTTATATATCTCCCTTTACTGTTCAAATCATTTTTCTAATTTTAAATCGGGTTATCTTTATATTTTTAGTTGTATAAGTTCTTTACACATTTTGGATGCACATTCTTTGTCAAATATATATTTCATAAATATTTTCTCCTCATCTGTGATTTGCCTGTTCCTTTTCTTATTGATGTTTTTTGATGAGCAGAGTTATAAATTTGGTGAAATCTAATTTATCAGATTTTTCTTTTTATTGTTTGTGCATTCTGTGCCCTAAGAAGTATTTGCCTACCCTCAAACTGCAAAAGTATTATCCTATACTTTAAAGATCTTTAGAGTTCTAGCTTTTACATTTAAGTGTATGATCCATCTTGAATTGATTTTCCTCTGTGATGTGATGTAAGATCAAGGTTCTTTTTTCATTTTCCCATATGGTTATCCAGTTGTTCCAGCACCATTTGTTGAAAAGACTTTCCTTCCTCATTGGATTACTTTGGTACCTTTATCAAAAATCAAATGGCAGTAAGTGTGGGCTCTCTATTCGGTTCCATTGCCTATTTATCTGTCTGTGTGTCAATACCACAGGTTTTGATTACTGTACCTTCATAATAAGTCATAAAATCAGAAAGCAAAGTCCTCCAAACCTGTACTTCTTTTTCAAGCTCCTATTAGATATTCTAGGTTCTTTGCATTTCCATACAAATTTTAGAATCAAAATCTATTCATATAGTCTTAAAAACTGAAGTTTAAAATGTTTAATATAGCCATGCATCCAAATAGAGTTCCATGCATCCAAGAAGAGTTTTATGCATTTATGTTCCTGTATTAATTGAGACACTAACATCTTAAGGTCACTCACCTCATCATGAGAGTCAATATTTCTTCCCATTGGTACATCAACTACTCCCAAAGCATGTGGCACATTGCTTCTACCAGTGAGCCATTTGTAGTTAGCAGCTCTGCATTTTTCAGACTGGATTAACTAACCAGGTCCTATCACATCATAAACACAACTAGCTACAATAACAAAGTAGCTCATTACTTTGACTAAAATCAAGTAAATTCAAATATCAAAATTTTAACTGATTTAAAAAATTGTGGCTTGTTTGTTTCAAGTTAATCCTATTGAATAAGCTGAAACAAAATTTGTAATTTCTAAAGAAAACTGAAGAAAAAATTTATTCCAATTGCTGAACTAAGTTTTAAATAAAGATTTCTATAAAGAACAGCTTACCATGACTTAAATATTCTTTCTGCAGGGTATCATAGAGTGATACTTTCCAAAGCCTTGTTATTTTATCTATCATATGGTAATTAATAGCAATGGGGTAGCAGAGCTTCTCTTTTTAAATTCTTTTTTTTTTCTTTTAAAATTCTAGTCGATTCCACACTTTCTCAAAGATACTTTCTATCTTGAGAAAATGGTTTGGAAAAAAGAATAACTAGTGGAAGGGGAAAGGGAAAAAGAAGCCTTTCTTATAAAATTAAATCTTTAGCAGACACTGCATGTACTTAACATATTCACAGAAGTATCCCCTCCAGTTATGTGCAAAAGCCATGCAAATAATAATTGTGGCGAAGTGCACAACACTGACAGTCAATATTGTATTTTCCAAGCTTGTACTCATTATTCTTTATAGTATTCATGCATTTTGTGAAAGATCAAAAGATTTACATATCATATGGAGTGCTTTAGGGAATAACTTGCTGAGTACTTTAAATGCACAATGTTCCGTAGCCTTTTAAATACGGATTTCACTTCTCTCTTCTTTGTGATAAAGAAATAACAAGATAGAGCTAGATGTTTTTTCTTAATACAATAAAATGTCTATTGTAAAATATAAGATAAAAGTTTGATATTTTTATCTGTAATTCTAAATACAATTCTGTGATCCAAAATAATAAATTATGGGTTTTCTTCCATATGTGTGTTGAAAAAGCATCCATATAACCCAACTCCAACAGATTCTCAAGCAATTCATTACACAAACATGCCACAACTTTTATTGAAGTTACTAAATAATAAAACTGATTCAGTTGCCTGAAGACACTGTCAGGGTAGCCTTTCTGGAAACTGAGAACAGGACTCCATTCCAAAAAGCTTTCACATAAAATAAGGTGGGGAGGAGCTAGCAACAGGCATATTTCAGTGAGCATGGATATAAAAACATAAGGGAGAAAATTCTTAAGAGAAAAGGAGTCTGGTTTACTAGCCAAATTTCCCTTACCCGAGATGAATCAAAAAGGAGTTTGAAAGGTTTGCCATTCCCAGACTCCACATAAAGCTCATCAGTATTTCTTCCACCCATAAGATTATTATCAACAATAACATTAAGAGGCAGTTATCGACATGAACAACACCAGCTGGAAGACACTGCTCTTCAAACAACAGCTTAGAAGAGAAACCATGAAAATTTCCAAAAATCACCTATGCCAATGTGAACCATACCAGAAAGACATTCTTCCAATACCCCCCAAAATATTAGTGATTAGATATTTTAGGAACACTGCTTTCCAGGCTTGGTTTTTTCCCCCCGATAAATCATAATAGTTTAACTAACATTAGTTATCCAGATCAATAATTACAATATCGAAGTTTTTGTTTTTGTTGCAGTCACTTTACCCTGGTGCTTTCTACAGCATGTACATTCAACCGAAGAATAAGGAGGGGACAACTGAAGGAGAAGAGGGAAGGAAAGACCTTATAATGTATAAGGATAGGAGTGCTGGCACCATATTACCATAGGATACTGAACAGGTGACACGTTTATGCTTTCCAATCCAGCCAAATACTCAAAAATTTTGCAGCATGGGAAAGCACACAAGAAGGAGGTTGAATGGTACATGAGCCAATTCAAAGCATATATGCTTCAGCAACTGGTAGAAGAATGTCACTCACTCATATGTAACCACTTTGCACAAGGATACACACAAACACCCTTTATTTGATCCATTCCTGTCGCAGTGTTTTCCTGCCACAGACCAAATTCTGGTAGAGGGGCATGGATAAGAGAGGAGGGTTCATCATCACAAAGCCTTGCTTTCTGAGAAGTCCTTGTTTTCCTATTGTGGAAAAAAAAATGCTGGGAAAAACTGGAGAGTGTATTGATTTGGAGCATCTCACTTTACTCCAGAACAAACCGAATGAAAACTGTTCTTTAATGAAGCATAACAGTGTAGAGAATTCTGCTTAAATATTTGCTCATATAATATTTTCTTACTCTGAAGCTGTGATTCTGGCAACAGAGACAGATTAATAATAGCAATGAGCCCTGTGACTGTTTGAAGAGAGACTCTGTGTATCCAGAGGTAGCAATCAAATTAGCTTTGATAACTTCTACCACAGAACCATAAACAGAGTGCCAGGGAGCTCTCCTCCATGAGCCTAAACGTTTAAAGTTGTGACACTGGCCCCTCTACATCCTAGAGTGTTGCTCTAGTGAATGCTACTGAAATTACGAAGTCAGAAAGTACATGAAATTGTGCCATCTGATTCAGCTTCAGCTTCAGAAATAGTATTTCAAAACACTTGAAGAAAAACTGCAGCTTTTAAACCCATATCTACATTTAACATCACAATACAGATGTCTGGATAATAATCCTGAACTAAAGAAGCCAAAAACATAAAATAGTGACCTTTAGGGAAAAGAAAAAATATATATATAAATATGAATATATATATTTATATATATATACAACTAAAGAAATAGGGGTTTTTTTCTTTTATAATGAGAAGGAGAGGAAGAAAACAATAAACAAAGTGAGATTTGGGTTTTCCCCTATTAGACTATCAGATCATTTACATCCAGTGTTGGTGACATGCAAAATAATAGGCATTAGCATAGCTGCTGGTGACCTTGGAAACTGATACAATCTTTGTAGAGGGCAATCTGACAATACATATAAAAAAAATCTTTAAAATGGGGACTTCCCTGGTGGCTCAGTGTTTAAGAATCCACCTGCCAATGCAGGGGACACAGGTTCGCACACAAGAAGGAGGTTGAATGGTACATGAGCCAATTCAAAGCATATATGCTTCAGCAACTGGTAGAAGAATGTCACTCACTCATATGTAACCACTTTGCACAAGGATACACACAAACACCCTTTATTTGATCCATTCCTGTCGCAGTGTTTTCCTGCCACAGACCAAATTCTGGTAGAGGGGCATGGATAAGAGAGGAGGGTTCATCATCACAAAGCCTTGCTTTCTGAGAAGTCCTTGTTTTCCTATTGTGGAAAAAAAAATGCTGGGAAAAACTGGAGAGTGTATTGATTTGGAGCATCTCACTTTACTCCAGAACAAACCGAATGAAAACTGTTCTTTAATGAAGCATAACAGTGTAGAGAATTCTGCTTAAATATTTGCTCATATAATATTTTCTTACTCTGAAGCTGTGATTCTGGCAACAGAGACAGATTAATAATAGCAATGAGCCCTGTGACTGTTTGAAGAGAGACTCTGTGTATCCAGAGGTAGCAATCAAATTAGCTTTGATAACTTCTACCACAGAACCATAAACAGAGTGCCAGGGAGCTCTCCTCCATGAGCCTAAACGTTTAAAGTTGTGACACTGGCCCCTCTACATCCTAGAGTGTTGCTCTAGTGAATGCTACTGAAATTACGAAGTCAGAAAGTACATGAAATTGTGCCATCTGATTCAGCTTCAGCTTCAGAAATAGTATTTCAAAACACTTGAAGAAAAACTGCAGCTTTTAAACCCATATCTACATTTAACATCACAATACAGATGTCTGGATAATAATCCTGAACTAAAGAAGCCAAAAACATAAAATAGTGACCTTTAGGGAAAAGAAAAAATATATATATAAATATGAATATATATATTTATATATATATACAACTAAAGAAATAGGGGTTTTTTTCTTTTATAATGAGAAGGAGAGGAAGAAAACAATAAACAAAGTGAGATTTGGGTTTTCCCCTATTAGACTATCAGATCATTTACATCCAGTGTTGGTGACATGCAAAATAATAGGCATTAGCATAGCTGCTGGTGACCTTGGAAACTGATACAATCTTTGTAGAGGGCAATCTGACAATACATATAAAAAAAATCTTTAAAATGGGGACTTCCCTGGTGGCTCAGTGTTTAAGAATCCACCTGCCAATGCAGGGGACACAGGTTCGTTCCCTGGTCAGGGAAGATCCCACATGCCGTGGAGCGATTAAGTCCGTGCGCCACAACTACTGAGCCTGTGCTCTACAGCCTGCGAG
The DNA here is from genome assembly GCF_002837175.3 of Physeter macrocephalus. NCBI lineage: Eukaryota > Metazoa > Chordata > Mammalia > Artiodactyla > Physeteridae > Physeter > Physeter macrocephalus. The sequence continues at coordinate 138,860,401 of NC_041224.1, forward strand.
CCACAACTACTGAGCTCTCGTGCCACAACTACTGAAGCTTGCACACCTAGAGCCTGTGCTCTGCAACAAGAGAAGCCACTGCAATGAGAAGCCCGCGCACTGCAACGAAGCGTAGCCCCCGCTCGCTGCAACTAGAGAAAGCCTGTGCAGAGCAACAAAGACCCAACGCAGCCAAAATAAATAAATAAATAAAATGAATAAATGTTTTTTAAAAAAATCTTTAAAATGGACTTAGAAATTCCTCCTCTATGAATTTACACGGAGGAGGTAGATAAAAAGAAACTTAAAATGTTCATTTTGGCTTTGTTCATAAAAATTAAAGACAAGTTGAATATTCAAAATAGGGGGTATGTTATATATATGGAAGATATATACAATGCCTACTAAGAATTTAATGTTTTTGATATTAATATGCAGATTTGATATGAAAATATGTTCTCAATATATCAGGTGAAAAGCATATTACAGAGCAATCTTTTTGTCATGTTCTTGATTTTATAAAATATGTGTGTTATGTATGTCCAAGCACAGAAAAAGAACGGCAATTATCACAGGTAAAATGTTTGTAAATAAGCTTTTGCTGTTTTTCTTATTCTTTTTACTGTTGCTTAACATACTTAATATGTGCACTAGTTCATTTTACAATCAGAACTAAAGCTATAAAACTGTCTCCATTTTCGGGCTTCCCTGGTGGTGTAGTGGTTGAGAGTCCACCTGCCGATTCAGGGGACGCGGGTTCGTGCCCCGGTCCGGGAGGATCCCAAATGCCGCGGGGCGCCTGGGCCCGTGAGCCATGGCCGCTGAGCCTGCGCGTCCAGGGCCTGTGCTCCGCAATGGGAGAGGCCACAACAGTGAGAGGCCCGGGTACCGCAAAAAAAAAAACTGTTTCCATCTTGAACAAAGAAAGAAGCAATCCATTTGAATTTAAAATAAAAACTTTTTTGAGTGCTCAGCACCAAATTCTACTTTAATACATAAATTCATACTTAAGTGATTATTATATTTTTTTTCAAAAAATCAAATCTAGAAACTTTGCCCAAAGGTGGCACTATTAGTGCAGGTTCAGTTACAGAGAACAGAATCTACTCTGGTTCACTGACGTAGAAATGGATTTATTACACTGTACAGCATGGCCTATGCGATGGGTGGGATGGCCAAAGAAACAGATTCTAGGCTGAGTTTCTAGAAACTGCCTGAAGCAGTAGATCTGTTAATTCTTCTTAACTCAGTCTTTGGTAAACATATCTGACTGGTGAAATCAAATTACATTTGAGTCTACATCTAGTCTGCAAGGGAGTCCAGGAAATGTAGTTTTCAGATTTTTAGCTTCTGCAGCATAGGAAAGCACACAGAAAAGACGTTGAATGGTGAGTGGGTCAATCAAAAGTATATGCTTCAGCAATTGAGTAGAAGAATGTCAGTTAATATGTGGAGAGATTTCTATTATTAGTTTGCCAAGTGATTGTTATAAACCTTTTCTGCAGAGTTTCTATTCATATACCAAGGCTGATGGAAGGAAAGAATTGTGGTGGATGGAATATGTCTAAAAACCAAACAGGTCAGAAAAAAAGAGTTGGTAAATTCATCAATTATCCTTCTCTTTATACTTCAGCTTGTTCAAATAAATCTTTTAAAAGTTTTAATGAAATATCTATTTTAAAATAGTTTTAACTTCTTTATATGTGTGTTTCATGAAATTTGAATACTCTTTTCAAATTCAAACACAATTTTATTTGTTAATAGCCTTTAATCATAACAGGTAATCTTAGCTAAATAATTACCTTTCTAAATTAAATAACAGCATATATGCTTAGTTCATAAATTTTTTCTGAGTTCTCCCTTGCAGCAGTATTTTCAGATAATGGTACACATAATCTTCATATTTTTTATGTGTCTTTTAACATATGGGTGTGTGTATCTGTTCTTAATCTTTCACTGGCAATGATGATGTTTTATCACTCTCTCCACTTTCTCTGCTAGAAAAATATTACTCAGCCTTCAGGACTCAATTCCCAAATCTCCTCCTCTGAAAAGGCTTTCCAAATTTTATGCCAGAATTTTATTATTTTCACCCTGTTTCTCTGTACCATCACTACTACACGACTTAGCATAGTGTATTGTAGAGAGTATAATACCTGTCTCCATTTCTGCCCCTTCCCCCTCACACTGAGAGCAATTTGAGGACAGGTTTTGGTTATGTGACCTCCACTGGGGATACGGGGGTGAACGTACTAAGAATGGAGGAGGAGTGATCCTCCAAAGGAAAATTAGCATGCTCTCATTAGAAGAAGGAGGAAGAAAATCAATGAATGGCCACTGTACAATAAAGAGAACATCCCAACTGGATCTCAAAGGCATTTCAAAGGAAAAAAGTCAGTCTAAAGGCTCACATATGATTCCATTTATATAACATTCTCAGCATGACAAAATTATAGAGATGGAGAAGAAATTAATGGTTGTTAGGGGGTAAGAATGGTGGTGGAATCGTACTCCTGGGCATATATCCGGAGAAAACTCTAATTTGAAAAGATACATTCACCCTTATGTTCGTAGCAGCACTATTTACAATAGCCAAGACATGGAAGCAAACTAAATGTCCATCGACAGATGAATTGATAAAGATGTGGTACGTATATATAATGGAATATTAGCCACAAAACAAGAATGAAATAATGCCATTTGCAGCAACATGGATGGTCCTAAAGATTATCATACTAAGTGAAGTAAGTCAAAGACAAATATCATACGATTTCACTTATATGTGGAATCTAAAATATGATACAAATGAACTTATTTACAAAACAGAAACAGACTCACAAACATAGAAAACAAACTTATGGTTACCAAAGGGGAAAGGGGGTGGGGGAGGGATAAATTAGGGGTTTGGGATTAGCAGATAAAACTACTATATATAAAATAAACAACAAGGTCCTACTATATAGCACAAGGAACTATAGTCAATATTCTGTAATAAACCGTAATGGAAAAGAATATGAAAAAGAACATATATATATACTATATATATGTACTATATATATATACTCTCTCTCTCTCTCTCTCTCTATATATATATATATATATACATACACACTTATATATAACTGAATTACTTTGCTGAACACCAGAAACTAACACAATATTGTAAATCAACTATACTTCCAAAAAAAAAAAAAGAATGGTGGTGGAGAAGAAAAGTAGGTATGACTATAAAGTCATGGAATAGTTCTACATATTGATTCTGGTGGTGGTTAGGTTATACAAATGTATACATGCAGATCAGAGTTCTGAAGAAAAGAAAATGTGATCCAAGAAACTCTTATCCAGTGAAGCAAATGTTATTCTTGTATGAAAGCTACAGGTAGATATTCTCAAACTAGGGGAAAAAACCCTTTAAAAATAAAGCATCCATATACCCTTCTCTAGAAAAAACTACTTGACAATTAAATTCATCTTATTCTGAGATTAATCAAAATTCATAACTTAGAATGGAAGCTGTTGTAAAAGGACTGGAAATGAGCATTATAGTCATTTAAATGTATTAAATGAATTAATATAATACATTTTTAAAGATCAGAATCTCAATATTACAAACATGGGCGTTGTACAAATAATAACATAAAAACTGGGAAGTGAGAGCAGAGGAGATGAGAGAGTATGTAAGAGAACAAAGATTCTCTTATTTCACAGAAAAGCTTAATTGGTAATATGTAATTTTTTTTAACATCTTTATTGGAGTATAATTGCTTTACAATGGTGTGTTAGTTTCTCCTTTATAACAAAGGGAACCAGCTTGGTGATATCTAATATTGAAACATACATAACTGCAGTTCAAACTTGTTATAATCTTTTTTCTTAAATTTAGAGATATCATGTGGAATATGTTAATTCTTACTATGAAAACACACTTAGTTTAAGTTCCACAGTTCCTGAAGTTTCCTTTTCCCCATTAAATCAAAAGAAAATTACATGTATTTTGTTTTTGTTTTATTAAAAATAACTTCTAGAATATGGTCTCCATTTTATAGAAGCATTTCTCTCTCTCCCTCTCCCTCTCTCCCTCTCTCTCACTCTCTGTATTTGTAGGTGTACACACAGAAAGATATCTGAAAATATGTTCATCTAATTTAATGATTACAATATTATTTCTGGGTAATTGAATTTGAGGTGATTTTTAAATATTCAGCATTATTTGTCAATGTCTGATTCTTTTCTATGTGTATGTTTCATTTTTATTAAAATAGTGAAATTTTTTTCTTACTTAAAAGTATGGGTATAAATATGCCACAGAAAATTATTAGAAAATAAGTCAACAGTTGTTATTTCTAGGTGGTGGATTTATTAAAAACTTTTTTCTTTGTACTTTAATATTTTTTAAATTTTAGAAATGATATTTTAATTAATAAATAAAAGATGAGCAGTGACCTGAGACACTAAGGAAGACTTTTCCAATATCTGAAATTTATCGTTGAAATTAAGGCTAGATAAAAAACAACACCTCAGGCGGACAGGAGGATCCAGAAGCACTGTGCTCCATTTTTAGGTTCTTTCTCTGCGCTACTCTAAATCAGTTAATATATTTTCATTTCTTAGTAGTCAAATCTGCACACTAACCAACTGACAGTGTGACCACCATCTCAACGATCTGGGTTTTCAACGAAAGATGCCGTGATAGAGTTTCTTAACCCTGTTGATTTGAAGGAATATTTGTGAGTGCTTCAGTTTACATGATTTCATTTGATGCCCTGGGAAAGGACTGGACAGATTCCCCCAGCCAAATGAAAGCCTCTCTGAAACTGGGAAGTGAGCAAGGTGTGGAACAAGCTGAAAATATCATGTAGATCTTAGTAGAGAAATCTGAGTAGAGAGTAGCGTTCAGAGAAGAAAATCTACTTCAGGTACCATCTATGAGGTGCTGGCATTGAAACCCCTCTGTGTAAAATGTTCTGACTTCTAAGAAAGTCTCATGGCTTGGAACAATGCTGTTGCTATTCAAACACAATCTACTGTAAGATTTACAAGTACTTCCAAAGATTCCACTTTGACAATGGCTTACATTCGTTTGCAGATCTGTGTGGGTTATCCCACCTAAATGAAGGGAGAGAGAACTGGAGACTTGACCCAATACAGCCAATATGACTGTGAAGCACCCTTTCCATGACTGTGTCCAGGGAGATGGGCTGGAATTGAAGAGCAGAGCTGATCTTTCTGGGAATCAAATTACAACTTAGAGGAGCAGCTGCTAATCAGAACAGCTAATATTTATCAAATGCTTAAGGTGGACCCGCACTATACTAAGTATTTGACATAATAAAATACTAAGTATCTTATTTAACCCTCATGATCTCTATTATCTTCATTTTATAGATGAGGAAATTGAGGATCAGAGAAGTTAAAAAACTTACCCAAGTTTACATGGTCACATAGCTGGGTAGCACAGGATCCAAACTAAGATCGACTGTGCCGTCCGTTGTGTGTCCTTGTTGATATCTGCTGCAAAGAGGGAGGCTGCATAAGACTTGTGGTAGCCACAGATCTGATAAACTTCAACACAGGAAGGTGGAATTCTTCCTCTTGATTTTAAACCCCAGTACAACTTTTATATATTATGGCCAAATGTAACAATACCAAAACATAAATTGAAAATAACAGTACAAATAATGTCCATTCTAAAATCACACTTAGCCACTGAAAAACCCTCTGGATTTATCAGAATACAAATAAAAGAGTGATGAATGCACTTTACAGAAATGCATAAAGGTACACCAAACCAGCCAATTTGTCCTGAGACAAGACCATGTAACAGTTCTAAAGTCATGGGCATTGGGGCTTCTCTGGTGGCGCAGTGGTTGAGAGTCCGCCTGCCAATGCAGGGGACACGGGTTTGTGCCCCGATCTAGGAAGATCCCCCATGCCGCCGGGCGGCTTGGCCCATGAGCCATGGCC
>NC_041224.1:138866439-138874824 GCF_002837175.3 Physeter macrocephalus
GCTCCGCAACGGGAGAGGCCACAACAGTGAGAGGCCCGCGTACCGCAAAAAAAAATAAATAAATAAAGTCATGGGTGTTTAGAATCTATTGAAAATATTACTTCTGTATAATGCATGCAATGTTAATCAAATGATAATGGTTTCTGTTTAAGGACTACAGAGAGTGGATAATACAAAAGCCACTTACATTTTGCTTTGATTTGCAATTTATATTATTTTTGCAGCAACAGATTTACTTGCCTATTGAATGTTGCTTATTCAGACTAGTAAATCAGTTTGTTTTCCCTGAGCATAAACCAAGTGAGTAAATTGGGGAGTGTTCACACGTTAAGGAGAAGTAAGGGGGTGCGTAGTGCACAGATCATCTAGTGCAGAAGACTGGACTTGTTATTCTCTGAGGACATTGAAGAAATCCCTGCCCTCATGGAATTTATGGTCTAGTTGTAGAGATAAAATGTACACATATAAGACACCTTAATTTTTGAAGCAACATGTTAACAAAAGCAAAAAAAAAAGATAAGATGTAAATTATAATTAAATACAAACATTCTAAGGATATGCAAAGAATAAAATGATTAGAACAAAGATATAACTAGTAAGTGAAGATTTTTGAACTGAGTTTATATGAAGCCTTCTGAGGATGGAAAGCTTATGAAAGATAATCCCCAACACCTAGTCTAAATTAAATAAAGGTTGCTGCTTGATGGTCTTTTTTTTTTTCATGTCAAATATGCCAAGAGACATACATGGTCCCCTATCAGCAGAGTTAAGAAGTGAACTCTGCATTTCCTTTAACAAGAAGACTGTCAATAGTTCTTTTGGTTTCTCTTTGTGAAATAAAAATTTCAATGTTTTTCCTAGATATTGGAGGCTAACAATGCCACATATAAATTGCCTTTCATTCCATACGTTTGAATTTATTTGAGCAGAGGAGCATGGACATAAAAGTCTTGATTTAATATACATTTTAGGATATATAGCTATTAGTTCTATTATATTATGCCAAGGTGAGGAGTTAGATGACTCATAGCCAATAAGGAAAATGTCACTATACAATCCCACAGAGATAAAACTGAAATATATGCTATAAAAGAGATTATTTTAGCTCCAGAAGAAACTGAACATATCCTGGTGCTTTTCAATACAGAGTGACTTTCACTTCACCTTTGTACACAGAAGTTCAGAAATTAACTATTTTGCCAGACAACTTGCTTTTTTGCTGTGAGCATGTCTCTCAAGACTGTCATTACAAGTTCTCTTATATTTTCTACTGTAAATGTCTTCAAATCCCAAACTCTGTAATCTTGGCATGACTCATAATGACCAGATACCTGTAAAAGAAAACCCAGGGGAACCATTTCTGTCCCTGAACTTCCACTCAGCTCTTTTTGTATCTGTACAAGATACAGAGCTGAACATGATCTAACTCATTATTACAATTCAGCCTCAGCATAAGGATCCCACATCATGGGAATACTCATTCGATTTCACTGGCCACTAATGGAAATTGTCACGAGAGCTTTGGAGAAGAGGCAGTTCAGTAAGTTGGGCTCCATATCCTTTAACGCGCTCACACACACACAAACTTTGTTTCACTTCAGCTCCACTTTGCCCAACCCCCGCCTTTTTTTTTTTTTGAATCATACTGGAGCCCACACACACACAAAAATTTTTTTTCTTCTGCTCCACTTTTTCCCCCACCCCCCTCTTTTTTTTTTTTTGAATCATACTGGAAATCTGCCTACTATTTCTTTTGAACAAAATGTTCTGCCACTTTAAAAACACATATGTTCTAAAACCATTGTTCTGAAAGATGAGATATAATGCCTTAGTGCTGTCTTCCAACTTAAAACCATTACCTTTAGAGTCAAATTCTCAATAGGAAATACTGTCTATCAACAAAGAGAAATACAGAGAAGGAATTAGTTGATCAAATAAAACGCATTCAAAACAAGTGAAATTAAAGGGCAGTACTTAGTCGTTCAAAACTCTTTATTTCTTATTTCTGAGAAACATGATCAAGGAACCCCATTTAAATCTTACTCAAAGAGTCTAAATAAAATTCTTTGCATGAATTTAAGATTATGTAAGTGTAAAATAGTCAGCTCATAAAATGTGTCTGCACCTTCCAGGGTTCTGCCCTTGTGCACACATAAACCCCCAAGAATGGGCTGAGTCCAGTGGTCTCAGAGTTATCTGCCTTAAATGTGTGCCTCGGGTTTCATTTTACGTTCACTCTGTTTGGATGCTGCCACAGCATCAGTCCTCTTAGGGAAAGCTGCCCTTGGAAATGGCAGGCATAAATCAACTTGAAAATACTGACAATGTTCATTCCAACCACTGTACAGAAATCAGATTCAGTAAAGAACTTTGAAACAAAATTCACTTTATTCTTATCCAAAATGAATGTGATATCCAATAAAAATAACTACTAGAGCATCACAATTTCAAAGAGCTCTTTCATTACCCACTAGCTCATTTGGTTCACTGAACAGTCCTAAAAGATGAGTACCATTTCACTCATTTTATATTGTATTGAGACTAGGAGAAGCAGGAGACTTCTCCTAGGAGACTCATTTGACAGAAACTCAGATCTTTCTGAATCCAAATTCCCCAAAGGGAACAAACTCACCTCTGATTTAAAGTTCGACATTCGATTCAAGGGCAGTATCAGAATTTTGATATGTTATGAACTCTACAGGCAAAAACTCCCTCTCTTTCAATGTATTTCTTTGACATATTGTCTACGGAAGAAAGAGAGAGAGCATTTTGATGTGAAGGTAGGTGAGCATTTCAAGTATGTTCTTGGATCCATGAAAATTTTCACTAGTTTTTCCCATTATTTATTATAAATGTAGTCATGTGACTATTAATATACAAGAATAACACTGAAGGCATAAAAATGCTTTCAAAATGCAATACAAAAGACTGGGGGCACAAGTGCTATTGCAGAATTATGGCAATTAAGTCCTTAAAAGCAATCTTATTTCATTCGTGGTGAGCAACAATTCATCTGAGCTGATTTATGTGACTGAGGAAGAAAAAGAACCTCGTCTCAATTTAAACTCATAATAGATCTTTTGACTACATTGACACATATTTTCTAATTAGTCGCCAGAAAGTTGAATTCAACTAATCAAGTTACTAATCTGTAATAATGGTCAAAGTACTTGTGTGTGACATCAAACTCACACACTTAAAACAAAAAGAACCTAGAAATTAAATACCTAGTACTCAACTTTAGAGCTTAGTGAGAAATAAGTTTATTTTATTAATTTACTTTTTTATACTTTTGAAAACGTGGCACAAGTACAAAATAATAGAAAAAATTCCAACAGTACAAAACAATACACAGTAAAATCTGAATGTCAGATCACTTGTCTCCCATTCCCAGAGGTAACCACTGTTAAGTGCTTCTTGTTTATCCTCCAGACATAGTCTATGTATAGATAAACATATATATGCATGTGTGTATATTTCTTTTCTGTTTTTACACAAATGAAGGAAAAATATACATATTATTCTACACCTCACCTTTTGCCCTTGTGGTATGTCTCAAAGGTTAGCCCATTTCTACACATACGGAGCTAATTCACGCTTCTGAACAGTCGCCTAATGCTGTTTTTAAGGATGTACTATCCATGAGATATGCCCTACAGATGGGCCTTTAGAGTTTTCCTGGTCTTTTGCTATTATTTGAAACAATTCTGTATTCAATACCTTTTATGTACATATATAAGTGTATGTTAGAGATATATTCCTAAGATAAATTTTTGACTCAAAACATGTTACTTAACTGGGAATTTCTGACATTACTTATTTTAACAGAAAGCTACTCAAGAAAGATTTATCATCATTAAGAGAGAAAGGAATGTTAATAATCACAAGAGTGTTAATGCTCTTCCTTTACAAACGCTACATTGAAATGAAGTGAAAGTTTTTATTAAGGAGTGGGGTGTGTGTGTGTGTGTGTGTGTGTGTGTGTGTGTGTGCACGCGCGCGCAATGTTAGAAGGTCAGAAAGAAGAACGGGGTAATTTCTATCATTCGAGGTCTAGTTACTCATTAAGACCTCTGGGAGAAAGGCTATCGAAAACAGTAATCCACAAAGCTTCTCTCTTCCTTAAGGCTTTATCTCTCTCACCACCTCTGCTGCATGCTGGCGTGAAGTGGCTGAAATGATATATGCTATAATATATAGATAGATAGATAGACAGATAGATCTCCAAATCACAATCAGTGGTCTGTGCAGAGAAAAACTCCCTCATCCAGATCTGAGACTTCTTATTCCTCAAGGGTATCCCTGGAGTCTTGAGAAAAGATAAGAAGAAATTAGACATATCTGACACTTCTCCATCTTAGGAAGCAATTTTGTAGGCAGAACCAAACTTTCCTATAACATCCCACTGCAGTTGTGAAACTCTTTCAGCTTAGCTGAGAATCCCCCTAAATTTCAAGGTGCTGAAATAAAGGAAGGGTCTGGTTGAGCATAATGTTTGCATGAGATAAAATGTAAAACCCCATCTATTCTTTCTTCTCAGAAAAAAAAACTAAAATTACCCAGGATATTTTTCTAGCCAACTGCCAAAAACCTGAAATGGAGTTTTTTTTGTCTTGCTCTTGACTGCTGATGCTGGCTTCCTTAGAGGCAATTCAGGACAGCATCTGGCTTACCTCATGTTCCACTGAAATACAGGTTCTGAAAAGCAGCCTGAAGATGACATTCTGGAAAGAGGAACTATGTTCTGTGTGGCGGGGAGGCACTGGAGAAGTGGGAGCACGGGGAGGTGGCAGAGCCGTGTTAATGCAAATGTATTCCCCGGGCTTATTTGCTGGCAAACCGAGTGGACACCCAGCTATCTGAATCTGGGCCAGCGAGTTTGGCACATCTTCTGCTGGCAGAGCACGAGCCCAGCACAGCATCCTGCTGCTGTTGGCATGTATACAGCTGTCTTTCTTCATTTGACTCTCCACCACAGCGGCCGGCTCAACAGGTGTTGCCAGGGACACAGTGTGTTTGGCAGCTGTCAACTTTCAATAATCATCTCTGTAGCATAGCCTTTTCTACTCTCCCACCCCAGTTCTTCCCCCCTTGCCACCACCTTCAAAGCTCCCAGCACCATTTGGGCCTTTGCAAAGGGCAGAGTGAGGCAAAGATGCTGAGCAAGGCTCATGGTCATCTGGAGGGTAAAATTCTGCCTGGGCCTCGACCGAAGTGTAATAGGATTTTTATAAGATGTAGGCCTTTGGTGTGCATCCGATTATCCTTTTTTGTTCCCCCTTCTGAGGTAAACTGTTAACCCATTTTTTCCTGACCTCTATTCCTTCCATTTTCTATTAGTTCTTTCGAATGTCAGCTCATCTCCTTACAGCTGTGAGATCTTAACCGTGTTCTTTAACTATCCAAGCCTCAGTTTTCTCATCTGAAAAATGCAGATAATAATATTTGCCGCCTATACCAATGAGAAAATGGAGGCAAAATATTTAACACTAAGTGCCACTATATGTTAGTGATACCCCTCCTCCCAACTGCTCTGGAGTTTCATCCTTAAAAACCTAGGCTTTAAAGACTGCCCTTGAATTCCAAAGATGTGAGGACTTGCTCTGTTCTGGGGCTTCTTTCCCATTCTTATCAAAGTTAGAATCAGAAAACATACTGGCCCCTTAAGTTCTGGGGGAGACGCCAAATAGATTTATTTTTTAAGGCAGGAATATACAGTTATTTATTACTGCCTTATTTATAATTCTAAATATTGGAAATCTCTAACTGTCCATCACTGAGAAATAGATAAATAAATGGATGAAGATATATGGCACTGGTAAAATTAATTAATTAATTACATTAGTCAATGAATAAATTAACTAGATTATTTATGTAAGCACATATAGTTCTTACTATATGTCCAATGATTTTTTTTATATAATCTTAATTTTCTAATAGAACATTGGCTGTATTCCCTGTGTTGTACAATATATCCTTGTATCTTATTTTTTTTTTATACAGCAGGTTCTTATTAGTCATAAATTTTATACATATCAGTGTATACATGTCAATCCCAATCGCCCAATTCATCCCACCACCACCCCCACGCCTCCGCCACTTTCCCCCCTTGGTGTCCATACATTTGTTCTCTGCATCTGTGTCTCAGTTTCTGCCCTGCAAACTGGTTCATCTGTACCAATTTTCTAGGTTCCACATATATGCGTTAATATACGATATTTGTTTTTCTCTTTCTGACTTACTTCACTCTGTATGACAGTCTCTAGATCCATCCACGTCTCAACAAATGACCCAATTTCGTTCCTTTTTATGGCTGAGTAATATTCCATTGTATATATGTACCACATCTTCTTTATCCATTTGTCTGTCGATGGGCATTTAGGTTGCTTCCATGACCTGGCTATTGTAAATAGTGCTCTTTTTGAGTTGTGGTTTTCTCTGGGTATATGCCCAGTAGTAGGATTGCTGGATCATATGGTAATTCTATTTTTAGTTTTTTAAGGAACCTTGATACTGTTCTCCATAGTGGCTGTATCAGTTTACATACCCACCAACAGTGCAAGAGGGTTCCCTTTTCTCCACACCCTCTCCAGCATTTGTTGTTTGTAGATTTTCTGATGAAGCCCATTCTAACTGGTGTGAGGTGACACCTAATGGTAGTTTTGATTTGCATTTCTCTAATAATGAGTGATGTTGAGCAGCTTTTCATGTGCTTCTTGGCCATCTGTATGTCTTTGGAGAAATGTCTATTTAGGTCTTCTGCCCTTTTTTGGATTGGGTTGTTTGTTTTTTTAATATCGAGCTGCAAGAGCTGTTTATATATTTTGGAGATTAATCCTTTGTCGTTGATTTGTTTGCAAATATTTTATCCCATTCTGAGGGTTGTCTTTTCGTCTTGTTTATGGTTTCCTTTGCTGTGCAAAAGCTTTTAAATTTCATTAGGTCCCATTTGTTTACATTTGTTTTTATTTCCATTACTCTAGGAGGTGGGCCTTGTAGTATAGACTGAAGTCAGGGAGCCTGATTCCTCCAGCTCCATTTTTTGTTCTCAAGATTGCTTTGGCTACTCGGGGTCTTTTGTGTTTCCATACAAATTGTGAAATTTTTTGTTCTAGTTCTGTGAAAAATGTCAGTGGTAGTTTGATAGGGATTGCATTGAATCTGTAGATTGCTTTCGGTAGGAGAGTCATTTTCACAATGTTGATTCTTCCAATCCAAGAACAGGGTATATCTCTCCATCTATTTGTATCATCTTTAATTTATTTCATCAGTGCCTTATAATTTTCTGCATGCAGTTTTTTTGTCTCCTTAGGTAGGTTTATTCCTAGGTATTTTATTCTTTTTGTTGCAATGGTAAATGGGAGTGTTTCCTTAATTTCTCTTTCAGATTTCTCATCATTAGTGTATAGGAATGCAAGAGGTTTCTGTGCATTAATTTTGTATCCTGCAACTTTACCAAATTCATTGATTAGCTCTAGTTGTTTTCTGGTAGCATCTTTAGGATTCTCTACATATAGTATCGTGTCATCTGTAAACAGTGACAGTTTTACTTCTTCTTATCCGATTTGGATTCCTTTTATTTCTTTTTCTTCTCCATTGAGAATGATGTTTGCTGCGGGTTTGTCATATATGACCTTTATTACATTGAGGTAGGTTCCCTCTATGCCCACTTTCTGCAGAGTGTTTATCATAAATGGGTGTTGAATTTTGTCAAAAGCTTTTTCTGCATCTATTGAGATGATCATATGGTTTTTATTCTTCAATTTGTTAATATGGTGTATCACAATGATTGATTTGCGTGTATTGAAGAATCCTTGCAACCCTGGGATAAATCCCACTTGATCATGGTGTACGAACCTTTTAATGTGTTGTTGGATTCTGTTTGCTAGTATTTTGTTGAGAATTTTTGCATCTATATTCATCAGTGATATTGGTCTGTAATTTTCTTTTTTTGTATTATTTTTGTCTGGTTTGGGTATCAGGGTGATGGTGGCCTCATAGAATGAGTTTGGGAGTGTTCCTTCCTCCGCAGTTTTTTGGAAGAGTTTGAGAAGGATGGGTGTTAGCTCTTCTCTAAATGTTTGATAGAATTCACCTGTGAAGCCATCTGGTCCTGGACCTTTGTTTGTTGCGAGATTTTTAATCACAGTTTCAATTTCATTACTTGTGATTGGTCTGTTCACACTTTCTATTTCTTCCTGGTTCGGTCTTGGAAGGTTTTACCTTTCTAAGAATTTGTCCATTTCTTCCAGGTTGTCCATTTTATTGGCATAGAGTTGCTCGTAATAGTCTCTTAGGATGCTTTGATTTCTGCGCTGTCTGTTGTAACTTTTCCTTTTTCATTTCTAATTTTATTGATTTGAGTCCTCTCCCTCTTTTTCTTGA
>NC_041224.1:138875137-138875685 GCF_002837175.3 Physeter macrocephalus
TCTCTAGGTATTTTTTGATTTCCTCTTTGATTTCTTCAGTGATCTCTTGGTTATTTAGTAATGTAGTGTTTAGCCTCCATGTCTTTGTGTTTTTTATGTTTTTTCCCCTGTAATTCATTTCTAATCTCATAGCGCTGTGGTCAGAAAAGATGCTTGATATGATTTCAATTTTCTTAAATTTACTGAGGCTTGATTTGTGACCCAAGATGTGATCTATCCTGGAGAATGTGCCATGCACACTTGAGAAGAAAGTGTAATCTGCTGTTTTTGAATGGAATGTCCTATAAATATCAATTAAATCTATCTGGTCTATTGTGTCTTTAAAGCTTCTGTTTCCGTATTTATTTTCATTTTGGATGAGCTGTTCATTGGTGTAAGTGAGGTGTTAAAGTCCCCCACTATTATTGTGTTACTGTCGATTTCCCCTTTTACAGCTGTTAGCAGTTGCCTTAGGTATTGAGGTGCTCCTATGTTGGGTGCATATATATTTATAATTGTTATATCTTCTTCTTGGATTGATCCCTTGATCATTATGTAGTGTCCTTCCT
>NC_041224.1:138876463-138903455 GCF_002837175.3 Physeter macrocephalus
CCCATGTTAGGGAAGTTTTCGACTATAATCTCTTCATATATTTTCTCGGGTCCTTTCTCTCCCTCTTCTCCTTCGTGGACCCTTATAATGTGAATGTTGTTGCGTTTAATGTTGTCCCAGAGGTCTCTTAAGCTGTCTTCATTTCTTTTCATTCTTTTTTCTTTATTCTGTTCTGCAGCAGTGAATTCCACCATTCTGTCTTCCCGGTCACTTATCTGTTCTTCTGCCTCAGTTATTCTGCTATTGATTCCTTCTAGTGTAGTTTTCATTTCAGTTACTGTATTGTTCATCTCTGTTTGTTTATTCTTTAATTCTTCTAGGTCTTTGTTAAACATTTCTTGCATCTTCTAGATCTTTGCCTCCATTGTTTTTCTGAGGTCCTGGATCATCTTCACTATCATTATTCTGAATTCTTTTTCTGGAAGGCTGCCTATCTCCACTTCATTTAGTTGTTTTTCTGGGGTTTTATCTTGTTCCTTCATCTGGTACACAGCCCTCTGCCTTTTCATGTTGTCTATCTTTCTGTGAATGTGGTTTTTGTTCCACAGGCTGCTGGATTGTCCGATGATGTCTATATATTAACTCATTTCAACCTCATAACAACCCAGTGTGGTGGATACCATTATTATCATCATATTTGCTGATGAGAAAACTGAGGCATGGAGAAGCAGAGCCCCATATATATATACATATACACACATATGATCATAAATGGATCTCACAAACAATATCAAGTGTAAAAAGCAAGTTGACAAAATAATACATGCATCAAAGAATTGATGTAAAGTTGAAAAATACACAAAGGAATATGTTACTTATTGAAACGCAAGTATAGAAAATTACACAAACAAGGAATGAGAGAATACACCCCAAATTCATGTTGTAGTTGCTTCAAATGGGGGGGAAGGAGGGTGGGACTGAGAAGTATACAAGGGAGACTCCACTTTTATCTGTAGGATCCCATTTAGTTAATTTTTAAAAGGACATGTTAAAATTAGATCACTCTGGTTAATGCATATAATGTTTTTAAGTATATTTTCTGCTGTATTTTGTGTTTTGTAAAACAATGTATATACAGAAAAGGGCATAAAATATATTTACAGGGTTTCACAATCATTATTAAGCAAAAGTCATGTGACAACCATTCAGGTCAAAAAAAGGAATGAAAGGGCTCTATAGCAGTTCTGTGAACCCTTCCCCAATCATAACCCCATCCAGCATCCCCCCTCCACCCCCCACAGAGGGAATCTCCATCCTGAGCTCTGTGGTGCTCATCGCCTATTTCTCCCCTACAACTCCACCACCTATGTCTGTATCCTAAACATCAGAGTCCAGCTGTCCTGTTTCTGAACTATAACAAGTGGAATCATGAAGTACGTATTTTTTCATGGCTGCCTCTTGCTCAAAGTTGTATTTGTGAGATTTATCTGCATTGTTCTTTATTCAGTGTTGTTGAATAGACTTCCACATTTAGTTATCCTTCTCACTCTTGATTGACATTTGGGTTGTCTTCTCTATAATCTGCAAGCTCAAAAGTAAAGGCAGATGTTGCATCCAGCAGATACCCAAGAATGAATATCTTCAGATTTTTCCTTGGCCTTAATTTTTTAACCAAGAAACACATTTTCCTTTGGACTTATTGTTGCTTTATTTTCTTTAATTTCTTCTTCACTTCCCTAAGTCAACAGGTTGCTTTTGTTTGCTACGTTATTGGCCTTTACACTGTGAAGTATTGTCACCCGGAATGGTACCGTTGAGGTCATAATCTAACTCAAACCCTTTGTTTTACATTTGAGGAAACATGCTTTTGTACCCTGCAGCTCATTTTTAAATTCATCTTAGTAGCTCTGAGACCTATAGATGGTAACTGGGTCATTGGAATAGGAGTTTTAAATGTTCTATTGTCTCTGGCAGCTGGTTAATTGTATGTTTAAGAATACCGCCTTGCCAGCTTTTCTCTGCAGGGCAAATCTATTCTATATGAGACCCATACTGAGTGCCACAAAGATGTTGCCAAACGTCTAAATGAATTTTTCCCTCTTCATTATTAATCATTATACAGCATTGCTTTAAAAAAAACCACCCCAGGCCCCAGTAGTGAGGAGCGAAGAGCCCACAAAACAGCATTATTCTCCCAGCACATACCAGTAATCAGGCCAAGCAGCAAAGGCATTTTTTATTGTAAGGACCTCAGCGATGCTGTAAAAGGCATCTTCTTGCTCTCCAATATTGCCATTAATATGTAAAAGCTTAAGCTTGCTAAAGGGATTATTGCACATCCTATCTGATGGTAAACTAGCATTGCAATGATTACATGTATCTTTTTGTCATTTTCTCATAAAACATCTTACTCTTGAACGGTGTAATTGGCCTCTTACTAATGTTAATGATTAAATCGGCATAAATGTAACTCACTGCTTTAAATGGAAGGCATGTTTGCAATCTCCAGGGTCTTGAATGTACGCTTTACAGCATGGTCATTATATTCATTATGTGTGTGTATGCTGCATGCACATATACATATATATTATATAGGGTCTATACATATTATAGTAACAAAGCACAGATTTCACAAGTGGATCATTGAGTGTGATAGTCAGCAGAGATGCTCTTACTTTCAACTTTGCTTCATGGACCCACATATTCTAGATATGGGAGATAAAGTACCACATATCAGCCAGTGGCTTAATGCATGTACCACTTCCCAGAAGACAGTGCTCCAACCATGTAAGATGTTGTCCCCAGCTAACCAACACCTTAGCTAAGGCTTCAATAGGCTGTTTTACCATTTAATCCAGCAGGCTACTGCTGGGTAATGAAGTACATGGTAATCCTTTGGTCATGAGTCTATTTTCACAGCTTTCTAAAAATATTTATTTATTTATCTATTTGGCTGCCCCAGGTCTTAGTTGTAGCACATGGGATCTTCTTTGCGGCATGCAGGCTCTTAGTTGCGGCATGCAAACTGTTAGTTGCAGCATGCATGTGGGATCTAGTTCCCTGACCAGGGAGCGAACCCAGGCCCCCTGCATTGGGACCACAGAGTCTTAACCACTGAACCACCAGGGAAGTCCAGCTTTTTTTTTTTTTTTTTTTTTTTTGCCATAAATGGGTCCCTTGGCCCGAGGCAATTGGTGGGAGATATAATGTCGATAGAACAGATGGTAGTGTTAGTGGAGGTGCTGTAGGCAGGCAAGGCAAACTCCAGTAAGGATGAATGGCGACCCCCTCCCAGGTGTAAGGGGTCAGATGTAGTCAGCCTACCACTCTGGCTGGCTGGCTTCCCTGAGGAATGGTGGCAGGTTGAGGACGCAGTGTCCATCTCTGCTGCTGGCAGCGGTGGCAGGAGCTGGCTCAGACTTAATGAGAGGGATCCACGGTATTGGGTCCACGCACAGCCTCAATCCCTTCTATCGAATACTATGATCACCATATTCATAGGTTATTAAGCAAGCATCAGGATGGCTAAGGAGAGAGTCTGGCTGACATCCACAAGATGGGTCAAACTCTTCACCTGTTTGTTAAGAACCTCTTCAGGAGGTCATTCACATGAGACTCAAAAGTACATGTAATTTGTGCCACTCCCACTGGGTCTCTACATACCCCTTCCCCTGACTTCCTTGTCATCAGTCTTTCAGTTCTGTTTCTTCCAGACCCCTTCGTTAACCAGTCAAATTATTTACCATTGACCAGAGGCCCATGTACCATACCATATACATCCATCAGGCCACTTCTCCCTCCACACAGAGTGGACAATTCATGTGTAATTAGAAGGCCATAACTAATACTCCTCCTCCTTCTCCTCTAACACCCATTTTCAATTTCTGCTGGTCTAGGTGGCTTGCCTTGTGGGGTGATTCAGACTCTCATCTCTAAGGGACTTGAGTCCCTGGTTACCATGCCCTTCTTAGGCCATGGCTACTGTACTTATCCATTTATTGTTAAAATTGAACATGGAAGCACCAAGAAACACACCAGTGGGTATACTGAACACCAACCATATTCTTCCCTGTCCCCACTGTGTAGCAGCAGCACTACAGTCTCCTGGTAATTAACCACCTCATAGCTCCCTGAGAGTCAGATCTCTCCTGGTACCACTCCGACCTTGCCATTAATTGTGGTAATTGCACCTACCTTGCTTCTGATGACTACAATCCCCTTTGTTCTCAGAGAGCCCAATTCTGTAACAGTATCTCCACCACCATTCCTGATCTGAACTGAGGAAGAAGACAGCTACCACCGAGCTTCTCAATAATGTTGGTGCCACTTACCTTCCTGCAGAAGGTTGAATACTTGGTTAGTAAGAGTTTTTAGACTTATGTAGTATATCCATTTTATCATGCCCACTTTTTTGTGCCTTTTGATCCTTTCCTGTACCACCTGCCATAGAAGTTCTGGTACTTTCTCTTCACTTAGTGTGGCCATCGTTTTTTCTAAGCTACTAGGAGCATTCCTAGCACTATATTAGCACAATCTCTGGGGTCTTTTAGTCTATTAAATCCCATTTCTTAAACTCTCCTTTATTCAATTTCATGTTCTACCCTCTTTACTCAGTATCGGTCCCAAGCATACTCTCTTGGCCATAGCTCCTGTATTTAGTCTCCCCTACTTCCCCAGCCTAGCACATGCCTAGCCAGGATATACTGAGATTTGATCTTTGTTATTGGTCTGGTTATTTGGAGGGGAGATGGGGCTCAGAGAGGGTGGCAAGAGACAGCATAGTTTTTTAAAGTACTTGCATGATTTGAGTCTTCGGCATGCTCTTCAAGGGGTTCCATTATATTCTGACAAGGAGAAGGGCCCCCTTCTTCAGGCACAGGGGCTTCAGGAAATTTAGGAGTTCAAAGTTTTCAAATACATATACCTAGATAGCCCCATCTCAAATCACAGGGTCCACCCTGAGGTTGGCGTGAAGCTCTACTACTTTTACAATTAAGTTCTGAGTCTGGTCCTTCATCTGTCTGCACTTTGGCTGCAAGACATCAGGGTATACTTAAATGCTACCAAGCAGGTCCTCTAGCTTTCACATTTTGCCTTGAATTGGTTATTAATCACAGGAACCTAACTTTTTCTCTCTTCAAGTAATCAGTGGCACTCAACAATGGCCACACAGTTCCATTGTCCTCATAGAATAATTTCTCTCACACCTCTTATACAATGGAGATACCGCACCAGACAGTGCATCCCCTTCCACTGGTCTCCCATCCCAGTTTACAACTGGTGAAAGTTTCAACAACTGCACTGTGACAGAATGCTAGGGGCTAACCATATTCCACATACTCTCAGTGATAGAGTTATTGGTAGCTGGTTGGTGAGTGATCCAGCAGCAAAGTCCAATTTTAGAGTCAATCTGGTTCCTAGGACACTTGTGGGACCAACTGTGTCAGATTGGGTTCCCTGGAAACACACTCTGAGTGAAAAGTTGCAGAAGGTTTATTGGGGAGTACTTTTAGGAGATACATCTGAGAGAAACAAAAAGGAAAGGACTGGGCAAAGGATGAAGCTGATCCACAATGCAATTGTCACTGAGGTCTCAGCTGATTCAACAGAGAGTTCTAGAACCAGGATGGCTCATGAGACTAGTCAAAAATTAAGGCAATGGGGCCAGGCCTTTGTACCTGCACATCTTCATTTATTAGCCAGAGGCTAATGGGGAAGGGTCATATCCTTGGGTGAGGCATTTCCTGGTGATAGAAACATCTGTGACCTGTTAACCATCAATATTCCCAGCAGCAGTGTGCACTGGCCTTGGAAAAGGGATCTGAGCAGAGAACCACTGTATCCACTACAGACAGTTAAGAGTTTCTACCTGATCTCTGCTATTCCCCAATCCCATTATCCCCCAAGATAGTAGGGAACTCAATTCCAAGGCTGAATCCTCCTCTCTGAATCTCAGAATACAATAGCCATACAATACAGCCACTAACAAGTTTATCAAAAATGAGAGTGCCTCCCTCACCTGAGAATCCATTACTAAAACACAGTGTCCTCTAGACTCTCCCAGGGAATACAGTCAGCTGACAGTCAAGTACTTGGCATAATATTGAGTCTTGAGTAACAGGATGAAAATCCCCATGTCAATAACTTTAGCCTTATATTCCACTCCCTATTCTAAAACCCTCAAGATCTTTTCTACTTGTATTCTCCCCTTTTCTGCCAATACATAGTAGAGAGAACTTACTATTCTTCTGCAAAGCTTATAGAAGCTAAGCTAATGGGAAATTTATCAAGACCAGGAATCAGTCATGAGAAACTGAGGCAAGAGCAGTCACTGGAATTGAAAACAATGTAGAGATTTGGTCACAAGAAAAAGGTAGAAGCAGAAGCTGAAGAGTGGTCAAATTTTCACCATTCAGGGGAGGGAACAACTAATATATGTCATCACCCCAAAATAACCTTCTTTCAGTGTTTGCAAAGGCTCACTTTTACTGAATGTTCTCCTTAGCCCTAGTCCACCTGACATCTTTTCAGATCTATCACCAAGCAGAAGGCCATTCAGTGTGAATCAGGTACAAGGTAAGAGCTGGCATAGCAGCAAGTGTGACTTCAGATGCTGGGCTAAAGCTCCTTAATTTTCCTCGACTCAGAATTGGATTGGTTCTAGAATCAAAGGATGGACTGAGCTGAGAGGTGAGGGGACTTAGAGGCATTATACAGAATGGTTAAAAACCTGGAATGGGAAATTAGATACAGCCTTCATTCAAATCTCAGCTACTCTACTCAGCACCTGAGTGTCCTTGAGGAAGTTACTGAGCTTGCTAAATTTCAACTAACTACTCATGTGTAAATTGGTGATGATAACACCAACCTCAGTGGGTTGCAGTGAGGACTAAATGAAGTGTTACATTTGGAGTGCTTAGACTCATGCCCAGTGCATAACTAGTGCTCAGTAACAGCAACAGTAACAGCAGAGTAGTTGTTGTTCTTACTATTAGGGGTTAGAATGGAGGAGGTTGGGAGCAGAGAACCAAGCTGTTTATTATAAATATTGCCAAGAGAACTGTAGTCTCCGGCCAATGCAACAGGGGAATCCACAGGCCAATGCCTAGGGAACTTGGGTGAAGCTATAAATATTCCAAAGGCCAGGGCAATCTTGACAGCCCCCTCGCAGAAGACAGAGCATGGCAGAAGAGCAATGAGCACACCATACCACAAAGCAGATACCATGAATCCTAGAAAAGCAACTTAAATGCTATGAACAGTAGCCCCTATAAATTTTAAAATATATGCAAAATTGGCAGGGGGTAGGTGAAATAGTATTTGGGAGTATAAATTGATATAATCCATTGGAAAGCAGTTGGGTAATCTTAAATGTCTTAAATGTCATAAAATGCTCATGACCCAATAATCCACTTCTGAAAACCTAAGGAAATAATCCCAAATATGGCAAGATCTGTATATGTAAAAGTTAATTCTGTCATATTCCTATCAATTATTTATAAGAGCAAAGCACCAGAGGGAAACTAATGTCCAACATAAGGAAATAGTTATGAAAATAATAATATAGACTATATGAAATATTACACATTCATTTAACATCATATGTATCGAATGTTTATAATAAAATTAAAATATACTTTTCATAATAAAAAATAGAACACAAAAACTGGTGCATATGTTATGATGATGACTATATAAAAAAGAAACAAAACTTTATTTTTTTAATTTTTATTTTATATTGGAGTATAGTTGATTAACAATGTTGTGTTAATTTCAGGTGTATAGCAAATTGATTCAGTTATACATATGCATGTATCTATTCTTTTTCAAATTCTTTTCCCATTTAGGTTATTACAGAATATTGAGCAGAGTTCCCTGTGCTATATGGTAAGTCCTTGTTGGTTATCTATTTTAAATATAGCAGTGTGTACCTGTCAATCCCAAACTCCCGATCTACCCCTCCCATCCCCCCATCCCTCCCCCCAGTAACAATAAGTTTTTTCTCTACTCTGAAAAACAAAACTTTAGCCAAAAAAATACTGAAAGGGAAATCCATGTCCTGTGAACCTTCTCTCTAGGCCCACTAGATGCATGGTGGAAAAACAGATGCAGGTGAAGGATTCATTCTGAAACCAGAATGGAAAATACATATCTTCTTTTCCCCCAACACCAAAGGATGGATGGTGGCTGCATAGAGAATTGTCCTAGAAAGGATTCTAAAGACCTGGGTCTGGTTCAGCTGGAAAGAGGATCAAGATTGATTGATAATGTCTGCCATGGGCAAATTCAGGGACAGTAGCAACAACTGCTCTAAATATTTGGCAAAGTTGGATATGAAATTTGGGTAACTGGGTGAAGTTGTTGTAGAGGAGATCCCTTCATTGAGATTCCTCAGTGTCAGTTCATCACCTTCTACCTACCTCTCAGGGTAGAAGATTGCTTCCAACCCCAAGAGTCATAAGTCAAACTATTTCAGGCCCTCACAGAATTAGCGAGGGATATGTTTGGGGGGAACTGGGAGCATAAAGGAAGTTTCAGAGCCCCTCAAAAGTCACAACACAACTGCTTACTTCATGGACTTGGTCCACAGGCTACCCAAACAGAACACCATGATTACTGATTTCTCACTCAGCCCAGCATCCCAAAAGAAAAGTAGATAAAAGCCATTTCACACAACAGTTCTGAAGAAGCAATTTGCTTGTAAAGATTATACCTGGTGTCTATCAAATTGCAGGTGTATTTGTATATCAGGTTTCACTGCCTGCTGACCAGGACATAGTCAGCCTGTACACTTGACCCAACCTGAGAGTTTCTGAAAGTAAAACATAGAGCCCTCTAGCATCACTCAAATTATTCACATGTCAACGATATTCTCACCACTCTAGTCAGAAACAAGTTACTCAACTGAGTATAAATTTTTCCCTCTAAGTTCAGTCAAAGGTTAATTTCTTCAAAGGAAACTGTCAAACCTCATGAGAGACCTTAAGCCAGAGTCACTTAGCCTCACCCAGTTTCCTGACCTACAGATACTGTGTGATAATAAATGTTCACTGTTCTAAGCGACTAAATTTTGGGGTGATATGCAGCAACAGACATCTGTATTTTTAGGAAAGTTTGTAATAGAGAATTAGATATTTTTAAAAGAATGATTTTGAGTTTTTAAGGGAGCATCTTTCAGTTTTAGAATTCTAAAAAAATCATCTCTTAAGAATTCTGTCTAGCTTATCTAACCTTTATATCAAAATTGGTCAATAATACTACTTCAATCAAAAATATTTATTGAGGGACTTCCCTGGTGGTCCAGTAGTTAAGAATCCGCCTTCCAATGCAGGGGATTCGGGTTCGATCCCTGGTCGGGGAACTAAGATCCCACATGCCGCGGGGCAACTAAGCCCATGTGCCACGACTACTGAGCCCGCACACTCTAGAGCCCACGTGCCACAACTAGAGAACCCGCATGCTGCAACTACTGAGCCCACGCACTCTAGAGCCACGTGCCACAACTACAGAGCTCACGTGCTGCAACTACTGAGCCTGCGTGCCCTGGAGCCCATGCACCGTAACTAGAGAGAAGCCCGCGCGCTGCAATGGAGAGCCTGTGCGCCGCAAAAAGAGATCCCACGTGCTGCAACGAAGATCCTGCATGCCGCAACTAAGACCCAACGCAGCCAAATAAATAAATAAAACACTTTTTTAAAAAAAAGGAAACTGTCAAAACCTGACATCATGTGTGGTTTGCAATGTGGTGGAAACATTAAACGTGGAAACGCGCTCCCCTCACTAAGATTTCGGGTTATGGTGGAACCAACACGCGTTTGAGTTCCAAGCGAAAGCTGGCCTGTGGCAACTTGCTTGGGAAGCAAGGCTCACCCCAGCAGGCAAAACACAACAAACAAATGTGGTTTAAAATAATTAGTTCCCATGCAGAGCGATCCCTGCAGTGTTTTGCTAGACGAGATGTTTGAAGCTTTCTTCTGCATAAAGAAATGGGCTGATGGGCAGGGAGAGGAGGCTTGAGATACAGGTTGAGAAAAGAGGCTAGAATTTTTCTGACACATTATAAAGCAGAGCTAAGAAAACAAAAGTTGGTCTCAAGGTCCCAAACACACTGAAAGGCCATATGAAGCCAAAATTTCCTGTGAATAATTAAAAGTTTTGCTCCATCCAAGTGTCTTTTAGTGATCCAACAATTTTCCATTTCAGTTGAAAATTATGTTTTATTTGCTAGTGCTCTCCAATTGGGAAAGCTTGCAGTGATCTTTCTTACTAAAGTCAGTGCTTATTTTGATACTAAGGATAAATAAAGTTTTGCCAGAAGTTTCCACAGGCCAGGAGATTTGGGGGGATGTTAGCTTTTGCCCATTGAGCTTATTTGCCAGAACCACTTGGACGGGTGGAACAGCCAAATCAGCCAAGAGTATTTTTGCTCCACAATAGATTTTAACCAAGAGCTGTCAGTCCTAAACACATTCAAAATTAGAATATGAAGTGCGGGTGTATCTAGAGAATTGTAATAATCCAAATATGTTTCAGGTTTGTAGAAGATACTTATTTTAAAGGCAATGATGTAAATTTAATTTCAGATTCCCTAAGAAAACAAAGTCTCAAGGCATTTTTTGCTTTTACTATTTACAAAATAGGCATCTCTGAAGGGAGGGGTGCCATTCTTTGAGGCATCCCAACCTGCATCTACTTTATGATCGTGTTGAAAATTGTTAGCATTCAAACATACTTATTGTATAGAAACCGAATTAATCTAGGTCTTGCCTCATTTAATAGAGCTTGGGAGTCCTGATGCCCATTCAATTAATTAATAATGGAAGAAGAATCTAAATATCAGCCATTCCTAAAAGCTCTTCAGCATGATGAGCTCAGGAAGATAAGCATTTCATTAGTGCAATGACCACTTGCATCTAATTCTTTGATGTGCCCTAGATAAGCAACTCTAAATGTAATTACAAGGGCATTCTTGGGAGATGGTTGCCAGCTGTCATAAAGAGAAATGATTCTCATGATTTTTTTAATTCTAATAGATTCCTATTGAACTGACTGCATTTTCATATATAAAAATATTTAGAAACCAATTAGCAGCAAGTGTGCATCAGACAAATTTCTTGAACTACTCTACTGCTCAAAGGTTAAAGTATTTAGGATTTCATGTACCATCAAAACTGCTCTTGGGGAATTCCTTCTATGATAATAGAACATTTCACCAAACTTGGAATAATGGAGAACATAAAAGCCCATTCTCCATTCCAATCCATCTGCCGCCCACAAGAGTTTCTAGCTTTAGAACACCTCCAATAGTGAGTAGCTCCTAAGATAACCTATTCTATTGTGGAGAGTTGTAGTTAAAAAAAATTTTTTTTACATATATTAAATCCAAACCTTCTTCCTTATAATTTCCATCAATTTATTTATGCACTGTCTTCTGGAATCACATTGAAGGAGCCTATTAAAATTTGCTTTTCCCAGGATAATCATCCACAATATCTTCAACATTTTCTCAGTTTCTGTTTTCAAGACCCCCTATTCCCATACCTCTCTTTTGGGTTCAAACCCCAGCTTCCCCACTCCCTTAGCTGGCTGACCTCGGTACCATAATGAGTGTCGTTTTAAGTAACAGATTGCTCATCAATTTTTTCAAGTGGGAACCATAATAGCAACAACTTAAAAGGTTGTCCTAAGGACTAAATAAAGTATCAAATGTAGTATATGCTTAATAAATATTTGTTTTCCCTTTCCATCTTTAAGCGAGGCTCGCATACCAAATGAGATGAAATAGATTGTTTGGGGGCACTTCTATTAACGTAATATATAGGTTGGTGTTTCCTGTACCTATGTCACACTGATGACTAATGTCGCATGCTACGGACTGAACTGTGTCCCTCCAAAATTCATATATTGAAGGCTTCACCCCCCAATGTGACTATAATTGAAGAGATAATGAATGTTAAATGAGGTTACAGGGGTTGGGCCCTAATGTGATAGGATTGGTGTCTTTATGAGAAGAGGAAGTCAGACCAACTCTCTCTCTCTCTCTCTCTCTCTCTCTCGCTCACTCCTTCTCCATGCCACAGAGGAAAGGCAATGTGAGGATGCAATGAGAAGGTGGCCACATGCAAGCCAGGAAGAAAGGTTTCACCAGAAACTGAGTTTGCTGGCACTGTGATTATGGACTTCCAATCTTCAGAACTGTGAGAAATAAATGTCATTTAAGCCACCCAGTCTGTGGTATTTTGATATGGCAGCCTGAACAGACTAATATATGATGCCTACCATCAGTCAAAATCTCTACATTTCTCCCTTCATATGCTGCTGTCAAGCTATGTCTAACATACCTAATGGTATGTGAGAAAGAGCAAAGTGCTCAACACTACCTTTTCAATGATTCATGAATAATTCTTTCAGCCAAAAGTAACAGATTCTTACCCAGTACCTATGTCAGCTCATCAGGTTACAGTGGTAGAATCATAGAGTTATGAAAATTTGGCGCCACACTGGCTCATCTCCAGACCTCTGTAACTGCTCCATTTCTCCCACTCTTTTTTCTCAATAATCATCATAGCAGCCATTGCTAGGCACCATGCTAAGTGTTTTACATTGACTAACTAACAGTCTTTTTTGTGCCTCAGTTTTCTCACCTATAAAATGTGGATGATAATAATAATCCCTACCTTCTAAGGTTGTTGTAAAGATTAAGTAAGGTGGCCAAGGTCACATAACTTCTAAGTGGCAGAGTCCAGATTCAAGCTAGCTATGGGACCTTGAGCAAGTGACTGGACCTCTTGGTGCCTCGGACTTCTTACCTGTAAAATGAGGACAATAATGGTACTTACCACATAGGGCTAGTTCAAGGATTAGATTACTTAATACATGTGAAATGTTTGGAGCTTGCATACTGTCCCATAAATCACCAAATTCAGGTCTGGTCCCAAGGCCTAGGATAGAACTGTCAGCTACATGAGGGTAGGAAACCGACTGTGTCTTATTCACTCGTCTATTCCCTGCTGCTAGTGCAGTACCTGACAGGCAACAATCATTCAATGGGTATTTGTTGAATGAGCCAGAGGCAGGTACCAAGTAGTTCAAAGTGATGGAAGAAAGGTCAAGAATAGGAAAACAGAAACCAGGAAGAGTCCTGGAGATGTTCCTTTTATCTCCACCCCCTATGTCTCCAGTTTTTCTCATTTCTTATTTTCTGTATACAGGAAAAGGGTATTTGAGAAAACCCTCCCTTACCTGGGAGGGGCAGCAAGTGTCCCAGCCATGTACTCCCACGCCTTCCCAAACCTCCTTTCAAAGCACACTGCCTAGCACTTGGTCTTCCCTGCTGAACTGTTAAGTGCCTTACTCATCTTGCTCACTCACCATTGGTCTCCAGTGCCCTGCACATGGAAGTGGCTCAATAAATATCTGTGAAAGAAAGAAATGAAGGAAGGAGGGAGAGGGTTGGAGGAGAAAGGGAGCTAGAGTGAGAAGAAGAGAAGGGAAACGACAAAACGTCTCTGGGAAATTTTGTCCAGGAGGTGGGGTGCTCTGGTGGAAAAAGCAAGAAAGAGAATGACCCAGACAGCAGAGCTATTGGTACATAATTAATCTAGGCTGGGAGACCTTCTTTACCGCAAACAGTGACCTGTTCTTTAGAGTCATCTCAATATCATAGGTTTCAGCTTATCACGGCCAATGTTTGATCTCCCTTCCAATATGACAATGATCATGTTCCTCGATCCAGGAGAGAACAAAAAATGCACAGGACTAATGACAGAACACAGGAGATCAACTCTGGAATCCAGGAGCAAAGTCCTATCGGAGTGCAGAGGTGGGGAAGAGGTCTGTATGCTGGGGAAGTCAAGAGAGTCTCCACAAAGAAGGGTGGAAAACCTAGCCCAAGAAGAGGTAACGACAAAGGGCAAGAAAAGATGAGGGAACAGGAACCTCGTCAGCCTCACAGAGGATGACACCTAAGGACAACTTGATAATTGTGAAAATGAAACAATGACATTGATAATGGCTAACATGGGGCACTTACTTTGAGCCAGGAATTGTGCTAAGTGTCTGACAATATATTAACGTCCATAAGTATATACTGTAACTATAAGTATGTGTATATATACCTGTATAGAATACAACTATTATTGTCACCATTTTACAAGAAGGAGCTCTGTCAGAGGGGTGAGCTAATTTGCCTACAATGACTGTATAAATGGTAGAACCAGGATGAGGCTGTGGACCCAGGACCCAAGCAGTCTGGCAGACAAAGATTGTCCTGGAAGAGCACAGACTGAAGACAGCTTTGTTGCAAAATACAAAACTGCAAGGCCTGAGGGATTACACTGGGAAGCTGGGAGGAGCCGGCGAAGTTGCTCCCAGGAAATAACGATAAGAGGGGTGGATGAAAAGGATGAGGTCAGATTTACTGAGCATCCACCTGACCTCACACCCCATGTTCCTTCCACTACATTGTGATACAGAGACAGAACTTATTAGAATTCCCCTCCTTCTCCCCAGGTTGCGGACGTTTCTCAATCATATGCCCATTTACCTAGAGAGAGAGAGTCACACAAAGAAAGCAGTGTACAACTGTGGAGCTGCCCAGGGGCACTGTCCCATCTACTCGCACAGCAGAGCCATCACTGCCTCACACGTGTGCAATGAGAAGTCTGAGGCCAAGCCTCTTTTTCCCTTGAATCCCTTTGGCTAGTCATAGCTCTGTTCTATAGCACTGGTCCTGCTCTCTTCTCCAATAACAAACTTATGAATGTAACCAGACAGAAGAATTTATGTGGATAGCACCAACCTTTTGGGTAAGATTTATCTTCAAAAAATTGTAAAGCTTGTGGGATGGCGCCATGGAGTTTGGGGATGGTGAGGCCTGAGCAAGGATCTGTAGTGGACGCCATGATGTGCCAGCCCACGTCCTCCTTCAGGACTGAAGAACTGAGTCCCCCAGTTGCTGGGACACAGCGTCCTCTGGGAATATCCTGGCTGAAGAGAGCTCTACATGGGCAGCACACACCCAATGACTGACCGATGTGCAGTTCAAAGGCCCTGCCCCATCGAGGGGAAACTTTGAAGGACCATCCTCACTCCAGAGCTCCCTGAAGGCCAACTGAGACCTCAACTGAGTCTGTATGACAGCTCAGCTTCACCCTCTGCACAACCCTTGCCCTTCCCTTCCTCAGTTGTTAATCCCAAGAGCTCTCCTAATAAACATCCTGCATGCTAATCTCCATTTCAGATTCCGTTTCCCAGGGAACTCCACTGTGACAGGATCTGATCAAGTCACCTTTAGAGGAGAGAAGATATGCTCTAGTTGCCGCTCTACTCACTCACCACCCGTGAAAAGCAGTGCATTTCCAAAGTGTATTTCAGAAGAAATATTTGGGCGCTGGAGGAAAACCTAATTGCTAGCCTATCTCATTAGGAACTATATCTCACTTTTCTTTTTCTCCATGTCCCTGGTTCTCTTGCCTTTTCATTCTATTACACTGTGAGTTGCTCAAGGGTAGGGCCATCTCTGTACACCTTTTGGCACCCCTGGTGCCTTGCAGAGATCATGAAGTGCTCAATACCAGACTTAATGCCTGTCCTCTCCTCTCATGCTGATTAAGTCCCAAATGCATTCATGTCTTATTCCTGCTATTTTCCAGCAGTTCCTCATAAATAAATTACAGGCTAAGGTGATTTGGGGGTGAATCATATGTTAATCATTTATGTATATGTTTCATCATTAAACCCAGACTTTCTACGCCATTGCTTTAGAAAGCTCGGGACAGGGATTAATGTGTAGTAGGTTGAATTGTGGCCCTAAACAGGTATGCCCACTTCCAAATCCCCAGAACCTATAAATGTTACCTTATTTGGAAAAAAGATCCGTGCAGATGTACTTAAGTTAAAGATGTTGAGATGAGACGATCCTGGATTACCAGGGTGGACCCTAATCTAATGACAAGTGTCCCATAAGATACAAAAAAAGAGAAGTCACAGAGAGACAGAAGAGGAGGCAGCAATGTAATGGGGAGGGGGTGGCAGAGACTGGAATGATATAGCTGTAAGCCAAGATGCTTGGGGCTAGCAGAAGCTGGAAAAGGCTAGGGACAGAAGAATCTCCCTAGAGCCCTTGATTTCAGACCTCTTGCCTTCGGAACTGTGAGAGAATAAATTTCTGTGGTTTTATGCCACCAGCTTGTGGTGACTTGTTATAGCACTCCTGGAAAACTAATACTTCTGGGAACTGGAAAATCCAGAGACGGTTCTACCTCTATTGTAAGATCTATGTGTTGGGACTTGGATTTCTACTCCAGCCATTTCCAGACACCACCCTGTGTCTCCCCCTTTGCAGATGACCTCAGCAGCATGCTCATAGGGAGGGCATTGAGGTCACCCAGTAAATTTGCAGCTGCCTCTGATGCCTGTGGTGCAGTGTTGGCCAAGCCAGGGCCTAAAGAAAGGCCAGAGCACTAGACACCCCAGAGGAAGGAGACAGAGCCTAATTTGGGTGAATTTTCCAACACTTAAAGATTTTATTGAATTAATAATCCAACTGCTCAAAAAAACCAAAACAAACCTCAAGAAAAGGCAGTACTGGGACTTCTCTGGTGGTGCAGTGGTTAAGAATCCACCTGCCAATGCAGGGGACACGGGTTCAAGCCCTGGTCCAGGAAGATCCCTCATGTCACAAAGCAACTAAGCCCATGCACCACAACTACTGAGCCTGCACTCTAGAGGCCACGAGCCACAACTACTGAACCCATGTGCCTAGAGCCTGTGCTCCACAACAAAGAGAAGCCACCGCAATGAGAAACCCGCACACTGCAACCAAGAGTAGCCCCCGCTCGCCACCAACTAGAGAAAGCCAGCGAGCAGCAATGAAGACCCAACGCAGCCAAAAATAAATAAATAAATTTATAAACAAATAATAATGCTTTAAAAGAAAAGAAAAAGGCAGTACTATCAGAAAATGACTCATAGGCCTTGCTGGAGCGGAAAGGAATTTTTAACAATCATAAACCAACCTTTATTTTTGATAAGAAAATTGAGGTGGCAATGTCTTGATGGCCTATGGCCATATACCTAGCTGGAGCAGAGCCTGAAGCAGAGCCCAGAAGCAGGAATTCTAGCCCAACATTCTTCACCATACTAATGTATAATCCTGGAACCTCTTTTGTTGGTTGTCTTAACATTTCTAAATTACCACAGAGGATTACTTATCTATGTATTTCAAATGAGCTATATAAAAGTAAAATATTAGTCTTGATTTTGAAAATAGCTGTGTTTCGGATAGATATTAAGAATTCCACACCAGTTTGCATCCTGGTGACATTCAGCTAGATGGAAACAGAAGCAACAGACAAAAGGAAGGCTTAAGAACTGACCTCCCAGCTGCATGGGAAAATGGCTTTGAGATGGTTAACCCCAGCTAGGAAGAGCCCGGGGAAGCAGCATGTCTACACCCTACCCATACATATTCAGATGCTTTGTCAAAAAAGCCCAGTGCTGGAGGATTTCAATTAACAAAGTGGGATGGTTTACCTGATAAAATGCTCCCTGCGTGAGTGTAATTACATATTTATACCCCACAGAGATTTTTTAATTTCTGTTTGGTTTGTTTGCCTTGAAAGTGTTTGTCACTGGGAGTGTTCTTGATGTGCAATTTAAAAGCAGTGTTGGCCAACTGTGTGGCTTGTTTTCATTTTAGATTCATTACAGTTTGAAGATGATGCTTTTCCCCTTGTCTACACACAACAGTGATACTTCCACAAGAAGACAATGCATCAAGGAACAGGAAAAGCATTAAAGGAATACTGTCAAGTACCTGTCTTCTGGTTCTCCCCTAGTAGTTTTCTCTTTTTTTAACCCACCAGCAGCTATTAATTGAATCTAAAATGTATGACAATAGGTTTTCTTTCTTTGCAAGTTTGCTTGTTTCCCATCATCTGTTAATAAAGCTTTTCCTTCACTCCTACCCCATGAATATAGCAAATAAAGCTGAAAGAACCGCAGTCCTTTCTGTACTTCTCCACCCCTCCATTCCCTGATGAATACACAAACACGCAGATACAGATTGCTGATTAATTGGAGTTGCTTTCATTCCATCACTAAGCAGCAGAGCCCCTGCTATGTGCCAGGGACCACTGTTCAGCTTTGGATATACAGAGATAAGTCTTGGTCCCTGACCTCACGGAGCTATACGCTAGCAGAGAAGCCAGGCATGGAGAGAAGCAACTATATAGCCTAGCATAGCAAGTGCTGTCACCAAGGTGTGTGTGAGGCACCGTGGAGAAAGAAATCAGTTCTGCCCAAGGCAGAACTGCCCAAGGCAGTTCTGCCCAAGACAGGTTTCATGGCGGAGGAGGTGGCTCTTAAAGAGATCGCCTCTCAGACATGCAAGTTCACCAATTGCTCAGACCAGAGATAAAGCCCTGAATAAGACCAACATGGTCCCCGAATTCGTTCTGCTAGGAGGGAGCAAACACTAAGGAAGAGAACAAAAAGGATTTTTCATTGCAAATAATCGTCATCAGTGCTGTGAAGGGACTAATGATAGAGATGACATAAGGAAGAGAACTCCTTTATATGGCTGGTCAGAGAAGGCCTCTCTAAGGAGGTGACATTTGAGTTGACACATGAAGGATGGCAAGGAGCTCATCATGTGCAAAGCTAAGGGGAGGGCAAGTGCCAGGCCCAGAGAGGGGCTGGAGCAGGCAAGGAGCAGAGAGACAGTGTTGCCAGTACAGCAAGGCAGAGAAAATGGGGAGTTCAGCTGGAGCCAGGTCCCAGAGGGCTTTCGAGGAAGTAGCAAATGTTTGGATTTTACTCCCAGAAATGCAAATCAAAACCACAATGAGGTATCACATCACACCTGTTAGGAAGGCTATCACCAAAGAGATAAGAGGTAACAAAATTTGGTGAGAATGTTAAGAAAAAGGAACCCTTATGTAGTGTTGTTAGGAATGTAAATCGGTGCAGCCACTGTGGATAATTCATGGATAATTTTTTGATATTTCTCAAACAATTAAAAATAGAACTGTCATATGATCCAGCAATTCCACTTCTGGACATGTATTCAAAGGAAATGAAAATAGGATCTTGACAATACATCCGCCCTCCATTGCTCATAGCAGTACTATTTATAATAGCCAAGATATGGAAACTACCAAAGTGTTCATTAACAGATGATTGGATAAAGAAGATGTGGGGTGTGTGTGTGTGTGTGTGTGTGTGTGTGTGTGTGTGTGTGTGTAATGGAATATTACTCAGCCATGAGAAAGAAGGAAATCCTGCCATTTGCAACAACATGGGCATTATTCTAAGTGAAATAAGTCAGACAGAAGAAGATAAATACTGTGTGATTTTATACGTGGAATCTAAAAAAGCTGAACCCATAGAAAGAGAAAGTAGAATGGTGGTTACCAGGGGCTGGAGGGTGAGAGATATGGGGAGATGTTGGTCAAAGGGTACATATTTCCAGGTACAAGATGAATAAATTCTAGGGATCTAATATACAGCATGGTGATTGTTGCTAATAACACTGTATTATATACTTGAAAGAGAGTAGGTCTTAAATGTTCTCACCACAAAAAAGAACTGGTGATTATGTGGTGTGATGGAGGTGTTAACTACTAAATTTGATTTGTAATCAAATTTACAATATATATGTATCAAGTCAACACCTTGTACACCTTAAACTTATACAATGTTATATGCCAATTATATGTCTAAAGTTGGAAAAAATTATTACAATAAAAAAGATTTTATTCACAGAGAAATAAAAAGTCATTGAAGGATTTTAAGCAGGAAAATTATGTAATTTGATATAGTCTGTTAAAAAACATCAGTTTGGCTACATTTGGAGTATGGGTAAGGGAGGAAGAGTTGAAACGATGACAAAACTGAGAGGGTAACTGGGTAATTCTTTGGTTAGTGTCTATACTCTCTAATAGACTATAATCTCCATGGGGCAAGAGCAATGTACCAACTCATATCAAAATGCCAGACACATGGTAGGAATTCAAGAAATAATTACTGAATGAATGAATGAATACATGGCATCCTGAGTCAAAACCAGCCTATGCAAAGGCAAGGGAGCTTGCTGACTTTACAGCTTATCACAGACCAGAATACTTTCCATTCTGAGAGACAGAATTTGTGCCATGGCCAGCCAAAGGCATTCCCATAGATGCCCACAAGGAAGCCAACCTGCCCTGTGCTTCTCTCATGCGGTTCACGTCACTAAGTCAAACCTTCATCAGTAGGCTCATGGAAAGGGGTATGCATGGGGAGAAGAACCAATCAACAGACTGAGTTGTGCTGGGCTAGAAAAGACAGTAGTTTAGAGCCATTGAATACCTACAACTAGATGCAATATGGATCACTGAGTCAAAGATGCACAGACCTTGGCATCCCGCCCCACCGCTAAGCTGCCAAGTTTTATTCCAAAACATTCGGAGTGGCTCTTGGAACTCCTGTTTTGATCTGCTCAGTATTTTTTTCTCTTCCCCTTCCTTCCTCGGAAAAGCACTCCTATTTCCTTGTTGATTTCAAATGATTTTTAGTAGAGTTCTTGATCACAGTAAATCGTTCTGCTTTTGGCCACAGAGCTGAATGTATGACTCAGACTTGGCCAATTATGGTATCCTTTGGCCCTGACCAGACAGACTGGTCCAAGAGATAGTACTTGGTTGCTAGTAGACTTCTTTCCCTCCACATGGTGAGAATTTCTCTGCAGCAGGAAAGAATAAGAAGAATATATAATACAAAGAGAAGAAGAAATAAATGCACAAAGTCAAGAGTCAGAGAGAGACAGAACAGACCTCATCCCTGAGGTCCTGGATTCAGCAATGCCTGACCTCCAGGTAACATGAGTTAATGGATTTGCATTTGTGTTTAATCTAACTGAAATTGGAGTTCTGTTGATTGCAACCAAAGAGTCCATTTCAGTCCTCTCCCTGGCTCCATCCAGTTCTCCTGTTTTAGGAACCTAGAACAGAAGCAGTTTGCCGGGAGGCAGAGATTCTCAGTCGGAAACTACAAGTCAGGTTGTCAATTCTAGCTGAGAGCCAGAGAAACAAGCTCCACATAAAATTATGCTAATTTCATTTGTAATAGGTCTCTGAATTTCCAGAATTCTATATTCAAAGGATAGCCTCTTCATCACACCCAGAAGAGTCCCATCAACAGGGCATCCAACAGAAGTCCTTAACTGGCTACTATGAATATCTGGGTCCTGAGTTGCTCACTTCTTAGGGAATTACCTTTAAGAACAAGAGTACTGACTATTTTCTAATAGTTGTGCCAGCCCATGGTGAAGGCTCACTCTCTGGCAGCCAGTATATCTAGATTCTGCCACTGTCATTGTGATCTTAAAGAAATTACCCTTTGCCGTGTGACCCTTGCTCCCCTAATCTTCCTAAACTGTTTTTTTTTTTAACTTTTAATTTCCCTTCAAATAGAGTGAACATGCCATTGGATGTTCCAATAAGCTCATGATGGCTACTATGGAGTCAAATTGAGGGTTTCATGACTATTCACTGTTCACTGACATAAAAACAATCAGCAAAATAAAAACATATGCCAAAGAGTAGAGAATTTTGAGTTGGGATGTGCTGTGAACTAGACAAAGGACTCCCCTCATAATCAGATCTTTATAGGGTGGCCTCAACGTTTAGTCTGAATTTTGATGCTGAGGACACCTGTAGCCTAAGGCATACTCATATATAAAGAACATACAGACACAATCTGATACTAACGAAAAACGATTTTGGAGCCACTTAGCCTCCTTCTAGGCATTTCTCACTGTTCTTTATCTTTAAAATTACTCTCAAAATTTCACCTAATGCTAATTTTGCCTTAATTTTTCTTAATCATAGTTTACCAGCTAGCCAGTCAGTAAGTATGGATTGGGAAGCTCCTATGTATCCATGTTCTGGCAGATGCTCAGTTAAGGGAATAAGGAACAATAGAAGTAGAAAAGGCATGGGCAGGAAGGGCGATATTTGTGGGAGTACAGATACTTCCACAGAGTGGCAGCTTTCATGCCACCCCAAGAGGCTGACATACAGATGGAATAAAAGAACCACATGGGATCAACCTTGAGGACCACCATATGGCAAGCCCAAGGCTGTGCAAATTCTTACCCTGGAGATATGGAGTGCTACCTGGAGAATGTCTCTGGGGAGTGAGAATGATGGATGGGAATAATATAACTGGGCAGGCCAACCAGAATAATATAATTGGGCATGGTTACATATTAGTGGTCTCTTGAAAATGTGTCATAAAGCTAGGTTATATGATAGCAATTAATCACTGGGGTTTATTGAGCATTTACAATGTGTTCTGCACTATTCTAAACACTGTACACATGTTATTTTAGCCTCACATACTATCCCTATTTTTAGATGGGGAAAATGAGGCACAGAGTTGTTAAGTGACTTGTCCAAAGACACACAGCCAGCTGATAATAAAACTGAGATTTGAAGTCCATATTGAACCATACCGATGCTCACCAACATGTTGGGATGATATAATTATCCACATTGTCACTCATAATCCATTCCTCTCCTTTGCATTTTGCTCATCTGGGGCCTTCATTTCAGGTATGTGACTGATATTTCCCAAGGAGAAATTAAATATCTACATTTATTCTCTTTAGAGATTCTATTTCCCTTTTAAAAAGTGTGAAATTTAGAAATCCACAGACTTCCACAAAAATAAACATCCATATTCTATGCATGTGCACTTCTTTCAAATTTTCACTGACTCTAGCTGTAGGATTTGCCCCAATTTGACTCCAAATTGAGAACGTGTTCGGTGATCCAGTGACTATAGTGAAGGGTCAGCTCAGGGTCTCTCTCTTGTTGGTATGCAGGTATGACACATTTTAAATGGTGGTGTGTGAAGTTCAAATGCTTGGTAAATTTGCTGCATAAGTCAATAAAAAATTTTAAAAAAAATAATAATTACATATTTATTCACTAGACCACCTGGAACACAGTCATGTTACTTTAGTCAGCATTCAGGGAAATGCAAGGTTTTCATTTTTCTCTTTTTTATTTTTATTTATTTATTTATTTTTTTTGTGGTACGCGGGCCTCTCACTCTTGTGGCCTCTCCCGTTGCGGAGCACAGGCTCCAGACACACAGGCTCAGCGGCCATGGCTCACGGGCCTATCCCCTCCGCGGCACGTGGGATCTTCCCGGACCGGGGCCTGAACTGTGTCCCCTGCATCGGCAGGCGGACTCGCAACCACTGCGCCACCAGGGAAGCCCATTTTTCTCTTTTTTAGAAGAAAGCATACTGCTGAGACTATTAAAGAAAACACAAATCTCCTAGCTGTTTGGGAAGGCTCCAAAAGAGTGAAAGTGAGCAGTTGTTACCAGCAGTGTTTGGATGAAAATGTAAAATCTCTGTCTTTAAAAATGTTTGTTTACCTGAGGAAAGTCTACACAACTTGTGGAAAATTACAGTGGAAGAAATTACATTTTGCTTCTACCATCATCCGTTTTCTCTGCCTGACAACTGTCCCCATTTCAGTCTGCTGGGGCATTAGTGATGCTTAAAATGATCAGAAAGAAATAACAACATTTCTTATTAAGATGAGGAAGAATGCAATTAGCTCAAAATGAGAAATTTGCATCCCTCATGGTCCACACATATTTGGAATAATTTCTTCTAAAATAAGTTTGTCAATCAGATTTTTATTCTGATTTCTCCTTGCCCATTGCTAATGAACAGGGTAGAGAATATTTGGAAAGTTCCTAAAACCACTGACCCTTTGGCAAGCACAGAACTCTATATCCTATAAATGTTCAGTAAATATTTGTTGACTAAGTTCTAAAAAGTGCCTATATAAATTAGTGATCAATTAGTGATTAATGATCAATGAATGTATTTATTTAAGTGCTTTTTGGGAATAACTCCACTTGAGCCAGAGGTAAGGTAGTGAATATTTAGGTTTCTTTGTAACATTCTCTTGTCTCCGCCTCCCTAAATTCCTTCCTTACTTTCAGCCAACCCTAGATATGGGCACCACAAGTAGATGACAATTAATAATGGATGAGCCAAAGTGTGCCAGAATGGCCCCTTCGTTCCAAGTTTCTAGAGCTTAAGTCATAGTATCCCCCTTAACACTTTCTTCTTCTCATATTAATATAGAGACTATAAATCCCAGGAAACCATATCTATTCCTTATCATACTGAGATGATAATGTGGCAAAAGGAAAGATACGAAAATATCACATCAGGCTGTCAAATTACAGTTCAGGAGGCCTCTGGTTGTTCCTAATCATGGGATTCGTGTAGGGAAGCTTTTTTAAAAAGCTCTTGATTCTTGGGGCCACCTTCCCCCCAAAACCTAATTAAGTCATCGTGACAGCTGGGGATCTAAAATTTTTTTAACTTCCTTTCGTGGTGTCAGCCATATCTACAATTTCTTCACATCGCAACAGTATAGTCCCTAAGACGTGTATTCAAGCACATGTATTTGGATGACAAACATGAATACAGGAGATATGGGTGTACTAGAAAGCATATATTTTTGGTTTCCTTTGAAGTAGATACTTAGCTGACTAAGATATTAATGATTAGATTCCAGATTACATTCACTTTATGTTGATTGCTCCGCAATGGCCTGGAAAACAACTGAGTTTTTTTGAAGTAAGCACCTTTCTACTCTATCAAGGTCAAACCTTTTACTTGATGTACTTAACTAACCATGTAAAATATTATATCAGCAAGCCTACGAGGCACTTAGAGATATATTCACATTTGCATAATGTCCTCTGTAAGTTAGTCTTTGGTCCTTAAGGGTGTTTAGAATAACTGCATGTAAGAATATACTTAATCCAATCTCATTTTAGCTTTTGCTCTTTTAAGATTTCAAAATTAATAAATCCTCCTGATACTCCAAATTACCATGAGCTTTTATAAGCATAACTTTGTAACTTTAACCCATTTATGAACATACCCCATAGGCAAATGTACCAATGAATAAGAAATAACATTAGAAGTTTAAAAGATGGTCTCTTTATGAAGTAATGTAAGAAAATCCTGTTAGCTGGATCAACTACAAAAGTGCGATTTCTTAAAAAATAGAAAATCCGTCACAAAATTACATGTAATTACAATAACCAAAGGATAGGAAGTAAGAATAGTTGAAGTACCATGCATTATTTAACTTAGTACATGTTATCACTTGCTTGCATATGGATGAAAGCAGGAAGAAAGGAGCCGACAAACTCTATGCCTGTGGCTAAAGAAATTGTGGTATTTTGTACCTGACTTCCTGGTATGTGAATTCTTGACCAAAGCTATCAACACACCTGACGGGCAGACTGTGCTTCAAGCTCCTTGTCATTATCTGCCGGTCCCCTCTCTTCTTTCACACCCTTCTCATTGCCTACCTCATTACATGGTTACCCCATAGAGTAAAGGCAGTGCCAAATGTCTCCTTCAGAGCCCGAAGAAATGTTAAAATCAGGTTGATCAACACACTGGACCTCACCTTTGGAAGGACAATAAAATTATGAGCTGTATGTTGTCATTATAGGCAGGTGTGCATATGAATTTCTACCTTTCTTTGATTTTATTCACTACAAAAATGTCATAAATACCATATTACACACACCTCTAGTTTACTGATGAGGACACTGAGACACAGAGGGGATAAATCACTTCCCAATGTCACACAGCTAGTCCCTTGAGGAGCAGAAAGTAGAATTTAGATTTGCTGAGATTCTAATCTTCTACGGTTCACAGAAGGGATATCCAAAAAGAGGATGAAGTGTTGCCATAAAGAATTTGAAAGAAAGATTATGAAAAGCAAGAAATGATATTAGATAAGCCCGGAATACATTCCAACAAACAAAAGCCCAGGACCAGATGGCTTCACAGGCGAATTCTATGAAACATTTAGAGAAGACCTATAACCTACGCTTCTCAAACTCTTCCAAAATATAGCAGAGGGAGGAACACTCCCAAACTCATTCTACGATGCCACCATCACCCTGATACCAAAACAAGACAAAGATGTCACCAAGAAAGAAAACTATAGGCCAATATCACCGATGAACATAGATGCAAAATTCCTCAACAACATACTAGCAAACAGAATCCAACGGCACATTAAAAGGATCATACACCATGATCAAGTGGGGTTTATCCCAGGAATGCAAGGATTCTTCAATATATGCAAATCAATCAATGTGATACACCATATTAACAAATTGAAGGAGAAAAACCATATGATCATCTCAATAGATGCAGAGAAAGCTTTTGACAAAATTCAACACCCATTTATGATAAAAACCCTCCAGAAAGTAGGCATAGAGGGAACTTCCCTCAACATAATAAAGGCCATATATGACAAACCCACAGCCAACATCATCCTCAATGGTGAACAAATGAAACCATTTCCACTAAGATCAGGAACAAGACAAGATTGCACACTCTCACCACTATTATTCAACGTAGTTTTGGATACATCACAGTTTAGCCACAGCAATCAGAGAAGAAAAATAAAAGGAATCCAAATCGGAAAAGAAGAAGTAAAGCTCTCACTCTTTGCAGATGACATGATACTATACATAGAGAATCCTAAAGATGCTACCAGAAAACTACTAAAGCTAATCAATGAATTTGGTAAAGTAGCAGGATACAAAATTAATGCACAGAAATCTCTAGCATTCCTATACACTAATGATGAAAAATCTGAGAGTGAAATTAAGAAAACACTCCCATTTACCATTGCAACAAAAAGAATAAAATATCTAGGAATAAAGCTACCTAAGCAGACAAAAGACCTGTATGCAGAAAATTATAAGACACTGATGAAATAAATTAAAGATGATACAAATAGATGGAGAGATATACCATGTTCTTGGATTGGAAGAATCAACATTGTGAAAATGACTCTACTACCCAAAGCAATATACAGATTCAATGCAATCACTATCAAACTACCACTGTCATTTTTTACAGAACTAGAACAAAAGATTTCACAATTTGTATGGAAATACAAAAGACCCCGAATAGCCAAAGCAATCTTGAGAA